>NW_027042764.1:0-32979 GCF_036872675.1 Lithohypha guttulata | reverse complement strand
AATCAGTTTCGTGAAGATTCTCTGCAACAACGTGAAGATCCGTACACTTGATATGTCCTTTTCCACTGGAGCAGAGTAGGAATGTCGCGAGGGCAGATATCTTGAACGGGACGTTCTCATTAGGTCAAAACGACACACCAAGGCTGAGACCAGATTCCGACCGATCATCCAATCTGGTGCAAGACTTACGCGCCAATAATATAACATATTCTCTGACTGGCTGCTCTGAAGCACCGAATCAGAGCTCTGGCCAGGGCCACATAGGTTTGAATCATTCAAGCCGCTCTGGACAGTAAGCACTACCTTGCACCATCCGTCCATCCTATGAAGAACTTGTATTTGGCATTCACCCTTCTTCAATACCCGAGGAGTCTCTGGTGGTTCACAAGAAGAATAGCCCTGTGCTGTTTTGTTGCAGCCGTCCAAAATGCGGTCATGAGGTGCACGTTCCCTAAAGTTCGGCGAGTCCGTATGTGCACGATCTACAAACGCGGCATGTAGGCGGCTTCTTGTTTCAGTACAATACTTTGTGAATCTGAGATCAACCAATCAGAATACTGCAGCTGGCAGTCTTTCAAGTGGTGCGTCCAGCAAAAGCTGGAGAAGACGATTGGGCGGCCCGTTAGCGGAGTTACCGTCAATTTAGGGCTGTACCGCCATGCAAGCGTCGTCTGCAAATCCCGCCGAGACTATGAGGTCGACCTCGTGTACGGCCCCATACCGTCGACCGACTAGGTTCTTGCGGCTAAGATTGGCCTGCATTAGCACTGGACTTTCTAGCCGGCATCGCTTCCGTTGTACATGTGAGGTCGATGTCGCCGAGTCAAGGTGATGAAACGACCACATGTCCTACCACCGAAGTACAACGTGCCTTACTCAGAGTGACCACTTTTTTGTTCTCAGCCCTTGCGTAAAATCGCAAGGAATCTACGTGTCATTTCAGTGTTACGAACGTATATCCGATCAACGAGGCGGAGGTCACGACTAGCAGTTCCAGACTCAATGATGGACATAGAGGACAGGAATTACAGAACATCCCACCTCAAAAAGTGGGTCGATATGGTGCGCCAGCAAACAGGACCGCGCCAGCAACTTCCACGTGTCCCACGCTGTACTCCAGCATGAGGTCATGCTTTTCCTCTGTAACGGGTCATGGCGTTTATATACAACGCAACAATCAGTCGAAGCCGTCTCCCGAAAGAAAGAGGGTCCAAGACAAAATATCGATCTATTGAGGCCTAAAACTAAAAAAATAAAAAAATAAAAATAATAAAACACAGCAAATGGTGAAAGTTGTGTGAACCGTTCGTCCGTGAGCTTTGGCAGACGAAACCGTTTCGAGAAGAGTGTTTATTTGAGAATGTGTCAATCCCATACTTTTCAGTTTCGGTCCACGAGACCCTTCTCCGGCCCGTCTTCCAGAAAACTGGTACTTAACTCCGTAATTCTCACGGTTCTAGCGAAGACGTCGACCGAGACACCTCAAAGCAAAAAAGAGCTTAATTCCACCATGTATTGCCGTCTGCTGCGGTTCGCTCAGGATTTGGTCAGCCATATCCTACGTTATATAGACGTCAGCCATTGCCTCGCAGCCAAGCTGTTGCTGCTTCAATCAGGTCCGTGCCGAGGGTAGGCAAGCACAGTTACATTACCTACAACATGCTATTGTTCTGGTCGCGCAGGGACATCGACCGTTGTTCGGGTCTCCACAAGGTATGCCATAAGTTCCGCAATTGCAGAATTATATCTTAGAGAACCGATGCTTTCTGCCAACTCGAAATAACATTCTCCCTCGGGAAACTGGTCGCCTGCGACCTTGCACTTCAGAGGTGTCAACGATCATATTCGGCGATTTGAGGAGGTTACTGTTTCAAAAAGGGTTGGTAGCAGCATGATGAACCTGCAGAACCGTACATACCTTAGCAATTGAGGTGCAAATCCCTTACAACGATGCTTACCCGGCTCTTCGGGCTTCTGCGTGTTGTAGAGCTGTGAATTCTGTCTCAGGTAAACACTTGGTGGTTTTGGATGTTTGTGCGACGCTTACTGCGGGATGTGTTCGTCAGGTCAAAAATTGCTTGAGAGGTCACAGTGTACAGTTATATGCCTGTACTCAAGACAACTGCTCGTCACCACGATTGTGCTGGGAAGATTTGACTGGGTTGTCCCTGCCCTGGTGTGGTCGAAGCCTGTCTTGACCTGGGGCTTACGACGTGGGGCCGGACTGGCGTCGCGCATATTTACAAGAAGCATGTCAATATCGTGGTCATTGCGATGGAGGTGCGACTTGAGAAGTTCGCGGAAGTGGTAATTCTCTGCTGCAACTGCTCGCGCTGCAATCTGCATCTCCTTGGTTGCTTGCATCTGTGCTGCTTGACAGGCCTGAACTTGTGCCTCTAAACCTTTGATATATGCTTGGCGTCTCGAGCGGAAGTTGCGCTGGTTGATATTGTTATCGTGTTTGGCATAGATGCTAGTCTTCCCAGCTCCAGCGTTTGGCTACCCACTTCACCAAGTACACGAGCGCGATCAATACCGGAACCTCGATGAGAGGGCCTACCGTGGTAGCCAAAGCTTCGTCGCTGTTCGCTCCAAAAGTGGCGACCGCCACGGCAATGGCAAGCTCGAAGTTGTTGCTTGCGGCCGTGAAGCTTTGCGTCGCTGCCAACTTATATCCAAACCCGAGCCGTTTCGTTACAACCAACGTCATGAAGAAGATGGCAATAAAGTAGACGATCAGGGGAGCTGCGACCCGGACCACTGATACGATCTGATGCACCACTTGCTTTCCTTGTGACGCAAATAAGACAAGAATGGTGTAGAGCAGGCCGATCAGCGACCAAGGTGCAAGCCACTTCAAAAAGACGTGCTCGTACCACGTGGCGTTGACAGCACGAATAGCAAAACGTGTTACCATCGCCGCTCCAAGAGGAATGCCCAGGAACACCCCAACACTTGTGGCCACGGTGCTGTATGAGATGGCGTCGGCATCAGTGCGGCTAATGACCTTCACGAACAGGATGGCCAGTGGAGCGTACAGCACCATCTGGAGCACCGAGTTAACGGCGACCAGAATAGCACAGTACTCGTCGTCTCCGCCCGCGAGGCCGGTCCAGATGAGTACCTGAGCAGACCAGTCAGCACAATCGTTGCAACCCGAAAAGCTAGGATCGTGTGCCGACATACCATGGCAATACATCGAGCCAAACCAACAAAAATGAGACCCGTGCGCAGTCCGGGCTCGTCTGGCAAAAAGGCCCAAGCAAGTCCAAGCTGTCGAATCAGTCTGGGCAGATCAGAAGGCACCGTCAGGGAATCTTACCATAAGAAGGGGTGCAACAATCCAGTTCACGAAGACGCTGAAACCCAACTGTATCCATATCTGGCGGTGAGCAAAGACGCGGTGCAAGGTCTCGTATTTCACCTTGCACAAAATCGGATACATCATAACCAGAAGACCCACGGCTACCATCTGTCAGTCATAGCACAGATTTGCGGCGAGACATCTCTAACATACCAATGGGTACAGAAACATTAACAAACTTTCCTCTTTGCAGAGCTTCCTCCATGCCGTCCACAAAATTTCCAAGCACAATACCAATCACGATGGCAAGTAATATCCAGAGTGCTAGGAGGCGATCAAGCCATCCCAGACCTGCGTAAACCGACTTCTTCGATTGTGTTGCATCCTGAGATGCTTGTTTTTCGGTGTCGTTCGCAATGGTAGGCGAAGCTGAACTATCAATTTGCGTAGCAGGCCTGCCAGAACTACTTTTCCGATGGAACGAATGCATTGTGCGAGCAATTGAGGGTCGAAATTTAGAATCGTGCGAGAACGATAGTGTACAGAAATACAAGTGGATGACAAGTAGATGAAAACGGTGTGCAAACGGTCCTTATTTATAGACGACCAGGCTCGAAACTACCACGAAAGGGACCAGCAGATAGTAAACTCCATACCAATCACACTAGAACAATGACAAAAGACGTAGACCCGGACACTACTCAGCACGCGTCACGGTTTTCATCGTCTCGAAGCAACCGTGGCAGCTTCTAGCCAATCAGGACGAGGATATGACAAAGCCAAGAAACTCCCCTGACCAATAACAGACATCTCAAGCTCAAACATATAGTGCATCACTTTTTATACTTGTAGTATAGATGTAACTTACGGCTTCGCTGGCCTTCGTATTTGAGCCCCCTCCAAGCGTCACAGCCTATACAATTTCTACGCCACTCATACACTCCGTGCTGGCGACTATCGAGCAGATCAGCAATGGCTGAAAAGGTAGCCTGGCACGATGCGTATCCGAAACCACGCAATCAATCTCCGGCCATCTTGCAACGATAAGACCTGCTTGCTCGTTTCCAGAAAGGCGACAAGCCTGGAGTTCACTTTCTCTTAGTCGATCTGCGCAGAACAGACCACGAAGTGAGTCGCCTCACCTTCTGCCGGGGCGAGCATTGAACTCATTGCTGAATAGGGTGGCACCATTAAGGCATCAATCAATTTGCCTGCACAAAGCCTGTACAACAGTCTATCCACCCTCTTGTGCCTATGCGAAGGCACCAAGATCGACAATGTGATCTGGTACTGCGGTAAGCGATAACCGTCTATAAATATCTATGCACATCAAGCTGACATGGCGTAAGGATCATCACGAGGTCGAGGCACTCGCGCTGCGGGGTGGTTTGATGATCCAATCCACGATCGCAACATTACGAGCATAATTAGTGTCGTTCTTCTTGATGGTGTGGCTGGGTGGGCTCGTGCTGGCGATGAATATACTAGCTTGATGGACGAGTACGATATAGCATCGTGGAGAAAGGCGTCACGCAGACCTCAAGTGCGCAATGGCCCTGATGAAGCTCATCCGAATCTCGATAGAAAAGCTGGTACGGGGAGACCCAGAAAGAACAGTATTGTCAAAGGTTTTCGGTTGGACTTTTGTCCTTTTGTCTCATCCTCGGTACCTCTGTGACGTATAATCCTTCATCTTCCTATGCACTCTCAAACGTGGCTTTTTTGCAGATGCCACGGACCAACCACAGGGAAATGCTTGCACATACGTAACACAGTCCGCAAAATATTTGCGCATACAGATATGGTCGTCCGCTGCTGGGTCTTCGCAGATAGAGCGCAATAACTTCGGAAACTGCTTTCGTCAGTGACAACTTAGAAAGCGAGAATTGGCTGCATGTTACACGTCGTCGGCAGAACTATCGACAACCACGACAGCGCCAGAAGCGATGGCTGTTGTTTTAAGCCGGTAACCTCGACACACAATGGTCCAACGGTCTGATGCATTAGCGTCAGATCAGGAGAACCTTTCCTTTTGCCACTCACCACCCAGAAAACGCCTAGGATTGCTCCGCTGATCATACCGAATAGTACCGTCACCCCAAAGGAAGAGGTTGGGATCCAGATCGCTAGGCAGCACAAACCACATAACATGGTCAGGCCACTAGCAACTTCGAATCGCCCATACCGGTCACTCGCGATGCCAATGAAAGGCCGCCCAAGCGCCGTTCCGAGGTTCAGCAACGCCGTGACTTGAGTGGCTTGTTCAGCGGACAGACCGATCGAGCGCGCAAAGTCCGAAAACGAGTATAGCAACGTAATGTAACCCAGCATGCTGATGAAGGCCCACACTAGCAGGAAGAACACATCCCAGCGCATCAGCAAAGCAAGATCAAACGGATGCTGTTGCGGCCGCACAATAGCACTGCGGTCACGAAGGAAGCTGGTCGAGAGGGTATTTGTCACCAAGACGATAATGCCAATGATCCGCAATGCCCATCCACGCCCTAAGTTATTGATCATGGCGCCAGTGGCCAACGAGAAGATCAGCCCGCCGATACCAGAGCCCGCAGTAGCGATCCCATGGGCGAGGCTCCTGCGCTTGTCGAACCACTGCGACAGTACCGGTATGGTTGGGATGTACACGAATCCTACGCCTATTCCCACCAGAGCACCCTGCGAGAGATATAGGTGCCACGTGTGAGTTGCGTACGACGCCGCAATAAAGCCGCCTCCGAGGAACAAAGTACCAGCGTACATAGGGACTCTCAATCCCCAATTCCGGCAAGCAACTGTCACATAAGGTGCTGTAAGCATGGCAGCACCAAAGTTGAGTCCGCCGATCAACGCATAGTCCAATGGTCGGGATCCAAGGAAGATGTTACTGGAAAGGTAGTAAGATAGGAACACTCCAAAAGACTTGAGCGTGAGCTATTTCTGAGGTTATCGTGATGGTTGTGGGTAGACTTACGGACACAACACCCCATGTGAAGCAGTTGACAGCAAAACAGCATGCTACGCAGATCCATCCATAACCACCATCTGGTGGACATTCCGTATGGTTGTCTGCCACGTCTTGGAATATGGATGCGTTGCAGTCCTCGTCGCATAATGCGGCACTGCCTCGGGCACCTGGCAAGGCGACTGATATCGGCATCGTATGCGCGAGAGAGGAGGACCGGAATAACGTATGATGCACGGCGTAATGCTTGCTGCGTGGGAAAGCTAGAACAAACAATAGCTGGATGCTAACTGCTTTCTATCACTACATCAGTGAGCGTTTCTTTACGACACTGACTATTTTATTTAATCATACCACATCGTCTCTTCGTGAAGATCTCTGCAGAGCAAAGCTTAGATTACGAATACTACGATGCGCTAGAGCCAGTGGTTGGCACGAGTGCAAAAGTGGATGGCGCAACTTGAGTAATCTGACCAACGACGAGGACCGAGTGACTAAGTGAGTACTCTTTGACCCATGTCGATCCACAAAAAATTCTCCTTCCTAGTGCTTTTGTCAAAGTACGTCAAGCTGTCCCCTCGCTACATTTTACGCCTCACTCACTTTTCGTTCGTAAACAAGATAACTTTTACAAAATATCGAACTTTAGCATGCTGGTCATTTGAGCAAACTGTCTTTCGCATGCGGACGTCGTTGCTATCGTGTAAAGAAATTGCCCGCAGTTCAACTTCATCTCTACTGCTTGCCACCAATCACTGTAGGAATTTTTTATCTACAAGACGTAAGCTGCTTCATTCCTC
The DNA here is from genome assembly GCF_036872675.1 of Lithohypha guttulata. Lineage (NCBI taxonomy): Eukaryota > Fungi > Ascomycota > Eurotiomycetes > Chaetothyriales > Trichomeriaceae > Lithohypha > Lithohypha guttulata. The sequence continues at coordinate 25,916 of NW_027042764.1, read as the reverse complement.
TGCTGGTCCGGCACGATCGACACAACCCCAGAATCAAAACTCAACAATGGCAAGCTTGTCTACCATTCAAGTCGTTCCATCAGGTAAAGACGCCGAAGAGAAGACGGAGAAGATACTAGCAGTCGGTGTTGCATCCGGCAATGGCGATCTCAACAACACGTCGGCGATGCGCGTCGTTGAGTTACCATCCCAGGACCCTCAATTCGCTTACCAATCGTTGGCGTTGTCACTCTCAGAGGACGATGCCGAGATCCGAGCAAAATATCGGCCCTTCCTCCTTCCTAAAGAGATCCAGCGTACTGATTGGATCAGCCGTATCGAGCTAGCTACTGTCACCAAGATGGCCTACAACGAGATCACATCTACCAAATCCAGGCTGAAAATTCTCGTCCTTTATGGCAGTCTGCGCAAAAGATCATACTCAAAACTGCTCGCCTTCGAGATCTCCCGCATTCTCTTCCGCCTAGGCTGCGATGTCCGGATCTACGATCCCTATGGCCTCCCTGTGAAAGACGACGAACAGCACTGTCACCCCAAAGTCCAAGAACTCCGAGATTTAAGTCGATGGAGTGACGGCCATTTCTGGGTCAGTCCAGAACAGCACGGGAACTTGACCGCCGTGTTCAAAAACCAGATCGATTGGATCCCGCTGAGCACGGGCTCGGTGCGGCCGACCCAGGGACGTACACTAGGTCTTGCTATGGTGTCTGGCGGATCACAAAGTTTCAACACGGTGAACAATCTGCGGATACTGGGTCGGTGGATGCGGATGTTTACGATTCCTAACCAAAGTTCTGTACCACAGGCTCATACACTGTTCACTGGGAGTGATGATAAGGAGGGAGGGTCACGATTCAAAGATTGTGCTAACAGGGCGAGGCTGGTGGACTGCGTGGAAGAGTTTGTGAAATATACCATACTTATGCGAGGACACTTCGCTTTGTTCAGTGATCGATTCAGTGAGAGGAAGGCAATGGAGCACGGTGAGCGGTAAATAGATCAACTTGTTACGAATCTGAATTGGCGCAGCATAAGAACATGCAGGGTGAAGCCAATGGGCCATAGCAAGAGTACAACCAGATACGATTGTGGGAAGAAAGCGAGGTAATGGTTACACATCGCCGGTCCGAGCGCAAAGAGCTCGGGCTGACTCCTAGTGCGGGGAGGACATGACCTAGATATCTGCGCATGTAAATATTGACCGACATTTGACAATAGACCGGCCTGCTTTAACTATACCATCCGCGATGCCATCATCTGTAGTGTCTCTCAATGCTGGTCCATTTTAGGAGCGGAGTTATGGTTCATCGGAGATGTCCTTTCTTCTGTCGCACAATCCATGGACATGGTCGGCCGTCATCTTACAGCTGAATGTGATCGTCATAAATCTGCTGTTGGTTTTTATCGTATGGACAATGTGCAATCTGCTGCTCGGAAGGCTTGAGAAGTTGCAATCATTAACATGAGCTTGTTCTATCTGGGACTCCATTTTCTCGTATCAAGCTGACTGGCTGATTATATCAATCTCAAGTGTGAAATCAATCCATTGTGGAACGACCTTGCCATCCATTCTCTCAAACTGTTCTTCACCTTGTCGTCGTAAGACCCAATTAGCCAATCTTAACCCAACCTATTTTCAAGCAACTCTACGGTGAAATTGTGAGATGCTTATTCAATGGCGCTTCGGGGGTGAGACTGACATTACACAGACTTCGCTGGCGCTAGCTACACTTCTGGTCTGCTGCACTCGACCTCTCTGTCGACCGTCGTACGAAATCTTCCTTCGGACACACTAATTTCTAGCAGATTTCGCCTTTTACACGGCAGAGTATTGTAGTCCATGGCTGAGATCATGCATATGCACGATTATCTACTTTCGACGCGTAGACACTGCTTCCAGTTCTTCGCCGATGCCTACTTGAGCCACGTTTTCCATGTTATTCCCAACAACAGATGATACCAGTCTTCTAAGATCTTTGACGTATACACCGAAGACAGTTGCCATTTCCTAGTTGCTTGCTTTGTCTAAATGTGCATGCATAGTGAACTCTTTCCATGTACCGAAAACATGAGGTCGAAAGTGTACTCTTGGGGTTATGCAGGTGTTCTAAAAAGCTCATGTGACGGGCGTAGTGCACCTAACCAGTACTTGTAAAACAAATATCATAAAAGCGTTACAGATCCGCCATCTTCTTGTGCTCATTTAGTATAAGCCGCTCATCTACCACGAAATGCAGCAAAGACCAGTCTACGAGAGTTGAATCCGATGTGCATTTACCTCTATTTGCTAGTCCAGGTTTCGGCATCGTATTCGTCCATCATTTGAGTGTACTCATCTCCTGCGCGAGCCCAGCCAGCGATACCATCACGTAATATGAAGCTCTGAACATCAGCCACCTGGCGGTCCTTGATCAAATCGTCAAACCACCCAGCAGCCCGACTACCGCGATGTTGGGACGAGCCTGCATGAACACGAATTAATTGCCGAGTCATCTAAAGATCAACCAGGAACTGCTCACCACAGTAGAAAATCACTGATTTAATGCCAGCACGCTGGCAGATATTCAGCAGAGTTGGGAGCGAATGGAAGAGACTCTGAGCAGGCAGATTTAGTGATCCCTTGACAGTACCACCCTTTGATATATCAGAGCAGACTCGGCGTGTATGGGGCAATGGGATTTGTTCTCACCTGATGGTCTGCTTTTCGGAGATCCACGAGCAAAAAGTCCACGCCAGGTTTTTGGCCTTTTCGTAGGCGTTCGAGCAAAGCTTGCCGACTGATAGCATCAGGCGATTGGTTGCGAGGATTAGGGTAGGCTTCGTGCCATTCCTTGCTCGCTGCCATTTTGCGAGCTTGGGCTGAAAATGCGTTTAAGCGTCGACAACTGTCAATGCTGACCTCCGTAGCTGGTCGTCGAACCCGCTGAGCGATAGGAGAGTGTGATGTCGCGCAGGTAACAAGGCCCCTGCTGAGTCGCACAAGCAACCTTGTGGAGCGCTGTGCAAACATCAGAACAACTTGCAAGAATCAACTGCTAAAACAATCGTGACTGCAGTGATGGAGGCCTCTTACACACTGGGGGAAACAACCTATCTTCGAGTACTTCACTGATGGGAGTTAGCAACGCCCTTGTTGTGCAGTAGGGGTCGATACAGAGCCCTCGTCGCTGGAGAGCGAGAAAGTAAAAATTTAGAGAAGGTGGGCAGAGCTGGACAAAAGCTGCTGTCTGTCCGGATTTGACCAATCACAATTCAGCCATGACAAAGGACCAGCTAGCAGAGTTCCACTGACCTAGGCAAAAAGATGACCATCATAATGGAAGGGTGCTACTTGTAAATACAGTTGCAATCTAAGTCTGCTTAGATATTTTGGGCCTAGGTGTACCCTAGAGGCTATTAGCCTCAATATTAGCACTGTTGTAGTTAACTATCTTACTGACAGCGACTCAACGCTGGGAGAGCGAAACTGAGTCGTAAGGGGATAGCTAGCGATGTACAAGGTGCACGGTCTTAGCGTGGCTTAGCAGCCACGACGATAGTCGTATGTTTTCAATATCTGCTTCCACCGGCACCAATTGCAAACCTCAGTGGCAAGGTTTAAGCGCCAAGCATCCAGACTGTATCCTTCGCCTTGACCTACCGCAGTCCATACTGTCAAAGTGCGGCGTGAAACTTTAACGCGTAGTAGAATTTCGTTCTCTCAGCGATTGTTCTCCCCAACTATATGATACTGTTCCATCTTCTCTTCCAGCCCTATTTCAAGGCGATCCTGCAATCCATAGTTGTGCTCTCCCCAACTTGGGCCGCGATTTGCTCCTGTCTCCTTGGAAATTGGTCTTTCGCTTTTGGCTAGACTCACTATAGTCACAAGGGCAGTAAGCTATAGTGTGTCGTTGCCGTTATCCGATTCATTGGCCTTGTTCATGGTGGGAATGTGAGCATCAACGAGCACTGCGCTAGATGTAACCACACCAAGAGCTTGCGACCAGCTCGTATTGACACTCTTCTGGATTCTTGATCTCACCACTGCAGATAGCAATGTTCCGACCTTGTCAAAACAGGATGCGTGCAATCTTCCAGCGTGACTCCATCATGGCAGCCTCCGTGTATCATTGTAGCCATCGTCTGATCAGTGCTTTGCGCAACGATATCCCTTGTCCTGGACAACTTGCGTGAATCTGCAATGTTTGACAAGAGCTATACACTGAAGCCACGACCTTTCACTTATGGTGCTTCACATGTCCTTCTTGTGCGTTTGTCGACCTCTTTCTGCTACTTCTGATGCCTCTGCTTCTGATTCGCTGTAGTCTTACTGGATACTCTTCAAGCTTAGCCTGCACATCTGCGCTAATGGCATTTGTGACATGCCGGACTTCCCATCAAACAGGAAATCCAACTTAGTGCACTAGACTGGAGCAAGGGCTCTCGAGGAAACTCAGACTTTGCCCAGCACGTTCTAGCTAGCGTCTTTTGAGAGTCTTCGAGCGACTAAATTGATGTCAGGCGCATCGCAAGTTACAATCGATTTGAAGGAGAATTTAGGCATGTAATCACGTCAATCGAGTGGGCGTCGATATCGAACAACAGCAGCAGACCATTGACAAAGTTACCTGGTTTGATGGTTTGATGGTTTGATGGCTTGAGGCTAATAGGCTTTCCGAATCACAGTGGTGTGCAAAATCAGCGTCACTTTTATTGGACACACAAAAACTCTGGAAAAAAGGGGGTGCATATCATTGTGGCGTGAGCTTGGGCTTGCCTCCCTGTAGACAAGCCCAGGACGTGCTATTCTGCCAATCAAATGCCATGTGCTGAGTCATCCGCAACCTCCGTTTTGATGTGACATCCCTCTGGCCGTCATGCAAAGACGTGTTTTTACACTTTCCGATCTGTGGTTAGACTAGACTCCACTACAACATCCTAATGGTCACAGAGAGTTTACGCATCATAAATACATGGTGTTTCGACACAATCAGCACTGTGTCATTTGAACCGGGGGGGAAAAAAGATCCTTCGTGTCCGAGTCGCCTCATTCCCGAGCTCGCCCCATGAGACCCCCATAGTTTGCAGCCTTCGAAGTCTGATCGACTATGTCGAGGACGGCGGCACACTAGAGGGCCAGGCATGGTCGGAAAGAGGCTTCAGAAAAATATGTCCACTAGGCAACTAGACCATGCACACCATACTCTGATTCATGTCGTAAAAGATACAGTGATATCTGCAACACCTCTCACGAATTGAAGCCAGTCCACATAAGTCAGGATCCGACTGCGCCATACCAGCAAAGGCCCAGAATCCCCCCACCAATAATAGCTATGGGAGGGGGCACTCTAAACCATGCATTGCTGGCATATGTCAGAGTGGTGACTACAACCCACCATGGATCTCGACCTAAGCTTTGTCCGCTCGAGGCTTCTTGTGTCAGATACCCAATCTCCCACAGTCGGTAGACAGCGGTAAAGACTAGACCAACAGCAGCGGCATTGATGCCACGTAACATACTGCTCACGAGCGGTTTGTCCCTCAAAGTCCCCCAAAGGCTCTGGAATCCCACAGCCAGTGTAATTCCCGGCACAAATATACCCATGAAGCCGATGAATGCACCTAACACGGTGGAGTGCTGCGTCCCAAGAATTGCAAGCGCTCCAAGGTAGACAGCGAAATTGAAATTCGGGCCAGGGAATGCCTGGATGATGGCGAGACCAATCAAAAAATCTCGCGTTGAAACCCAGCCAGGCTCAACAACATATTCGCGCAGAAGGGGAATGACGACAGGCCCGCCGCCGAAAATGATAGTACCAGCGAGGTACATGTTGGCGAAGAGATCGAGTGGTCTAGGCGGATCGCTCAATACCCCTCGGGCAGCAAGTATGGCAATGAACGAACCTAGAGGAGGTCAGACTTGAACAACCAGCAACACAACCGACGTACCAAAAAATGCTGCAATTATAGTAAGACCAATAGATATAGGAATTGCGTATGACTTCATGTCCGTACGGTCAACCTCGTTCATCGCACAAGCACTGCCAGTCTCCGGAACTGCTTGGGTATCAGGATTCGTTTGCGCTGCATATCTTCGTTGGACACCACTGGCAGGCTGACTTGTTCCAGTGCTGCGCCCAGGCAACTCGACTGAATTGCTTGCTTCGACCACAGCGCGGTCCAACAGGCGAGACTGAACTCGCTTTTTGGCCTCTCGTTTGGCCTTTAGTCCCTCAATTTGCTGCCTCAAGAACAAATCCCAGATGACTGTGACAATACCGCCGGCTATGATGAGGGCAGGAAAGTACCATAATGCCGTATAGCACATTCCTGCACAAGCACCGAAGAGAACCAAGATACGAGTGAGTCGATCTTTGATAGCTTTTTCTGCAAGCTACTCTAGGTGAGCAAATTAAGGCAGAGGAATAAAGATCGCTATGGACGCCTTACCTGGACAGCAGCAAGCGCGACAATGCCCACCGTTGATGCATTGAGGCCGGAAAGAAACGCGTACGCAACCGCAGGGAGCACTTCGTCGATCTGACGTACTCCCAAGGATAGGCAAAACATACCAATAGCTCCGGGCAGACTGCATCGCCGAGGTCATTTATGCAACGAGACTCAGGGTTCAACAATTACTGACCTCCAGAGCAAGAAAGCAAAGAGCGAGGGAAGTATGCCGGCATGTATGAGCACGATGCAGAAGAGCATCTTGGTACTCCCGGGACCTGGCAACGCTTGACAGATTGCGAACAGTTCTTGATACTAGGCAGCTGTTATCCAGTATGCTCTCGCGGTGCGGTCTAGCAAAGAGAGTCTTGGCTTACCACTCGTTCGTCAATCCATGGGATTCGGCCATGTGTTCCCTGCACAAATCTGCGATGCTCGATTTGGAAATGAACTGGAGGACCGCCAAATGCAGTAAAACCAAGATCCCAGGTTCGCGCAAGAACATCTCTCAATCGTAAAAGGAACTTATCGGTGTTAGCGAGGTACGCATTGTTCGTGTCGCGCGAATACTCGTGCACAGCGCGAAGGCTTGAGAGAAGAGGCATTTCGGTGCGACGAACATTGGAAAGTGGAAGAAACAATTCTCGTCTGGCTTTTGTAACAGAACCCTGGTGCTACTGGTGCAGAAGACAGTTAACTAATCATAATGCAGTCTGATTGAACGTGGATTTTCAGTGTCGAGAAGACTGTGTAATCGCCAAGATGTGGGGTGACTCCTTGTGGCCGGCAAGACGGAGCTGCAGGCTATTCGATGAATAGAGGTACTTGGAGGACTCGAAAAGTGATCATCTGCATAACGCCGTCGCTGTCGTCAGCGAATAAGAGCCTAGGAAAGCAGAATCAAGCTTTATATCAGTGGAGGGTGCTAAATGACTCCGGAGCCACTCAGAGACCTCATTATCGCCTTATGCATTGAAGTTATTGAGGCCTTCGTGGTTCTCGGCGACCTTTGATAGCTTATCTAGTTTGCAAATACTTGAGCTGTTGTTGGTGAGCGACCAAGCAAAGTTAACTCCACCGCCCACCAAAATGATCACCCGCCAAAATGATCAATATTGGCCATTGCTTGGTGTTGTTATACATTGCTATATAGCTGAATGATGGCTGCAGTCATATCATCCTGTGGAATATATACGTCTTCCTCGTCGTTCTCTTCCTCTTCCACCTCGTCGTCGTCGTCGTCGTCATTGCCGCTGGCGACCTGTAAAGGCACTGGGGGGCCATGGGACCCCAGTTCAATGTCGACAAGCTCAATAAATCGCTTGTTAACATTGACTGGTTGCCTGCGTTTATTTTTGCTGGCTACATCAGCCAGCTTACTGACGAGTGCGTCCTTCTCTTGTTCCACGACCGCTAGCTTGAATATGGTGTGTTCTAACCTCTTGCTGGTCTTGGCGACCACAGTACGTACAGCGCGAGGGACAGTTATCGTCGCAGCGATGGTCGATAAGGCCTGAACGGCCTGGGCGTGGGTGCGTGGTGTGAGTTGTATATTCCATTCGGATGATGGGTCGATGGCTGGTCGCTCAGGCGTTGTAGGTCGCTCGGAAGGTTGTGACAATAGCCATCGTGATTCTACCACTTTAGAGGGTGTATACGGCCACAAACCCGTCGCAGCAAAACCTGATTTGACATTAGATATTGTTATAGCGGCCTTACGCGCCTGGGCGAAGCGTTTCATAAACAGGGCCTTCTCGTGGGGCGAGTAATCATCATATACGGTCTCACTGGCGACCAGGGCACGGGACTTACGCTTGAGCGATGAGAACACACTTATATCAAGCGGCTGCGTAAAATGACTTGTATGGGCAACAAGGTAAACGACGTATATGCGATTAGCGATCGCATATCGCATAAACTCGTCCGTCACGTGTGACTTGTGACCATCACAGACGAGTATTCGCCATTGACCATCAGGGAGGTCAACAGCCGTCTGGGGGACGAATATACGCTTTAGCCATTGCAGCGTCACCTCATTCGTCGTAAAGGCACAGCTAGTAGCTGTATAGCACCAATCGGGTGTCTCTTCAGCGATAAACCACTGTTGTTGTACGTGCTTGCCCTTGAAGATTAACAATGGCTGGAGTGAGCGACCGTCTGCACACACACACTCGATAGACGTTGCCCATTCGCGGTCATGGGGACGTTTGACAATGGATATATTGCTGTCGCAGCGACCGACTATATTCTAGTTACTACACTTGTTCAAGGCGGTACCAACTTCATCCATATTCCATATATATGACTGCTTGACGTCCCTAGTAGTGTAAATATCATATAGCTTGTCGAACCACTGTGACATACCCTCTTTTGTTATATGCTGTACTCTTCTATAATTAATAGCCTTGCCCGCCTTGGTTTTGATAGCTAGCGTCCGTGTAATATATCGTTTTACCCACTTCTTGCCAATGTAGCTATCGCGTCCGTTGAGGTACGCGATAAAGGATGCAGTATCTCGTAGACGCTGGTGGCTAACAGCCTGTCCTGTTGCTTCAAGCTCGATAATCAGCTGGGTTAGCCGTTCCTCTTATATATCGGTGAGTTTCCGTTGTGACTCTCGAGATTCCGTGATTGTCGCACGACCTTTGAATCTGCCGTGTAGCGTACTGTAGTTGATACTAAAGGCGGTCGCTGTTGCGCGAATCGACTTGTATGTACCTTTATTGAATGCTGCGATAGCAGCTGTCATTGTCTTCTCATTCACTTTACCCATTGTTACGTGGTGTTGCGAATGCGACGCGAATAACCAAAAAAATCTGGCGCAGGTAGAGGTGATCAGTTTGGTGGGTGATCATTTTGACGGGGTGCGGAGTTACCGACATCTGGCATGTCAAGCGGTGGGATCTAAAGCACCGAGTTATTGGGCTGAGACTTATCAGCATGGACGAAGCTGGATTGTTCTACGGTGAAAGAGAGGAGTGTGACGATGAAGATGATCTGGAGATGTACGTTCATACGTACGAGGACGTATTACTCCTTTCGAAGTACATCACTTTTCGACGAAGTCGTCGATCTTGAAGGTAAGGAAATTTTGACAAGAAGATCATCTCCTCGTCTTCTGGAGGAGTGCATCATTGTGAAACGAGATATTGACATTTTGTTCCCCGCACATTACGAATTCCTGAGCTCGCCTGAGGCCGTTGTAGACGAGCGTGCATCTTCACTTGTAGGGCTCTACGACCTCTACGAGTCTGGTTTGCAACCTACAATTCGGTGTGATGCTTCACAAGACCTTCTCAAACATGACACGGGGATCTTGTAGGACTGTGGGTAATGATGATCTTATATTTTCACATCCGATGGGTCACGGTCTATAATAGTGTTGTACGGCAAGAGAACGATAAGTTGCCGAAACATTCTCACACTAGCAGTACTAGCCGATGCCTCTCTTGAAAGTGCCTGTTGTTTCAGCACCCTATATTTCTGACTCTCTGATCGTCGAAGCCCGAAGCCTTTCCCGTATATACATACTCAGTCGTACAGGTCAAGCGGCTCGTCAGCGCTTTGAGGCAAACGCAGACCCGTGGCTTCCAGGGCGTGGTCGATGTGGAGACAGGACAGTTCTTCCTCGTCCTCTCGGGACAGCGTATGGGCGATGGACACGATGTTCTTGATCTAGTACCGTTAGGGTATTCACCACATTGACGTCGTCCAGCGCACCTACCTGACGACCATTAACATTCATGCAAACAAATCGGTCCAGATAGTCTGCACCAAAGTTGGATAATCCATCTTCCCCACAAAGGCTTGTGAGAAAGCCGGTGAGGACTTCTTTTTTGGCGGCTCTACCGAGCGGTTAGTACTGCATCTGCAAATGCATACGATCGAGGATGGCACCGTCAAAATGATCGACCAGATTGGTGGTCAAGATCAGAATGCCATCGAAGTGTTCCAACTTTCGGAGGAAGACTGCCACCAGTCGGTTCCGTTCCAGAGTCAGCTCAGCACGTCTCTGGAGAAAGACGTCCGCTTCGTCGATCAGGAGAATGGCATTCCACGCGCTCGTCACCCGGAAGATGTTAGTGAGTTGGGGATCTAGTTCTCCCGCGTCCGAACTGAGTTCTCCGGCAGAGACCTGGATCGTCAGCCTCACTTGCCAACAGCGGTAGCACAATCACTCACCGAGTAGAGAGGTCGTCGGTGGAATTCGGACAGAGCCTCGGCGGTGAGAGTCTTTCCCACGCCTGGTGGTCCACTACTATCGTCAGTGTGCACGGTGGCGAACCCCAAGAGTCGTGAAATCTCACTGGAGCAATATCCTTGTACCACTTCCTGCAACACTCATGCTCGAGCCTGACCATTTCCCACCCTTCAGTGGGCTCAGATGACCACGAGTCAGGGATCCGATGGTGTTCTTCATGCTGATAGGAATGGACAAGTGGTCAAAGAGTGCTGAGGACGGTTCGATACTCTGAACATGATCGATCGTGTACTCGCCTATAGCAAAGTGTCAGCATCTAGCAATGCGCAACCAGCGTCGGGGTACACTCACCCCAAAACTTGTCATTGAGACTGAAACCCAGTACCGTGGGAGGACACAAGACAAGCTTGTCCTCCGGCAGGTTGGCTAGATCCATCTCCCATTTCGTCACGCGTTGCTGCGTCGTAACGATGTCAGAAAAGAGGCCTTCTTCCGTTTTCTTGGTGATGATACGTGCATAGCCTGGGATCGTCTTCCGAAATTGGTCCGCGTCGATCATGATCTTGGACTGAACTGACTTTCGGGCCAGACCGTCCTTTAACCGTCGAAAAGCGATTCCGTCGTATGTTCGGTGGTGCGACCCTATCAGAGAGATGAATTTTCGGCCTCGTCCGATCAAAGACTGCAAGATCTGGTTCGGTGTAGGATGAAAGTGAATCGGATAGGTGTCTAGAGTAGTTATCTCTCGAGCTCCACGAAACCGCTCAACAGGCAGCCTCTCGGTGACGGTGACAAACACTTTGCCATCAAAATCGAGGTATTGACATTGGAGCTCGAAGTATTCGATACCCTGTTCGGTTTTCTTCTCGTCTCCTGTGTTGTACTGAAGACACCTCACCTGACCGCTGCCAGGACATGTCGCGACGACGTGGCTGTTGGCCTTGAAAAGCGCCCATAACAGGTCGTACGTGATCTTGCCTTGTCGCAGAAGCGGATCGAGACGTTCTGAGGAAGCCCTTAATCGGTCTTTGATGGTGCACATCAACAAGTCGAGGGCTTTAAGACTTGTCGGGTCATGTGCTTCAAACCTGGTTGCACTGGCCCGATACTCCTCGAGTTCGGGCAGATAGTGGAAGAGCAAGTTTTGCTCAAACCGATGCACCTCCTGAGCAAGATCCAATGGTCTGCGAACTACTCACCGATGGTTTGTCGTCAGCCAAGCTGATCCATTTGATGTCCTTCAGCATAACTCTTAGGATATCTCGCAAACCCGGTAGTTTGATGTCGACGTAAACGATGGATCGGGCCTCTGCCTTAACTGGTCTCGTGTTAAATTTTAGGCTGGTGTTGTGGGCCAGAGCACTTGCCGGCACGCGTGCGAATGACGAAAGCATAGGTGTCTAATTCCTTCACCTCGGTGACAGCTGGTGATTCCACAATCTTGTATGCGTATGCTACGAGGTCCCAGCTATACGCGATCAGTTCTCTGGAACGGTGTTGGTGAATGAGGATGACGCACACTTCTTGTACGTCCTTTACCTCTAGTTTCGAGCCTCTCACAACAGGCTTGGAGTCTGTATTGGACGTGGCTTGGGGTGTGATAGCTTTCCCGGTCTCCTTGGGCTCCGACATAATATACTTGACGGCATCTGTGAATGCTTGAGCAATCTCTTGGTAGGCTGGCGCTTGTGATGGTGGGCTGCTTTGTAGTTCATCTCGGTCACTAGAGCTAGCAGTGCGAGCTTGGCGTGTATCGCCGCGCTTCAAGGGTATGACAGCCAGCTTTAAATTTGAAGACGGCATGGTCGGACTGCTTGGAGGAGTGGCTGGGCTGACCGCATTCGCTCGAGCAGCTTTGTTGTTATTTGGTGCCTTGGACATTGAGGACATGATTATGCTTAGAGCTTGAGGGGACAATATTGCAGCTTCGAATTGGACAGGACAGGATTGGTAGTCTGTTCAAAGAAGGATGTCTGGCAGGTTTGAGAAGAAGATGACTGGTCTCTTTATATCTCTGGTTGAACAGGTTGAGAGGTACGTGCACAACATTCGATTGAACTTCGGATAGCATTCTGAGAGGACTTCACAGGCCTCTTTATGCCTTCCATCACGGCACAATATAATTTTCTGTTCTGCAGCGATTCTGCATGGCTTCCAGTCAGACAGTTCATCCCTGTTCTCGTGCATGGTCTGAGAACTGGCTGCATGCATGGTCGAGCTGCATGTCTCTTCTCGAGCTTGGTGGGTCAATCAGGCAGGCAAGGGTAGGTACTGAAACGAACTCTGTTTGCAAGAGTAACAGCTCGAGCTCTTCAATCTCATGCTGTCGAATAACGAGTCCTTCTTACGCTAACAGCATTCCGAATGTGGGGTCCCATAAACGTATCTCTTTGTATTGCTTTCCCAGTTGATCATGAATCTAATGGCACGGAGCTCTGCATCCAAGCATCTCTTATGCAGATTTAGTTCAGATTGGCATCCTCGTCGATATGGTCGCATTCTTCATTTCTTGGTCCCAAATGCTATGTTAACGGCTTGAGGTTGCCAGTCAAGGACATCTATAGCGGCCCTCATGCAGGTTGTTCTTGCTTCACCAAGGGAGCTACGGGCGTCTCGATGGATATGGTGTTTCTAAACACGCACCGACGGAGCACATGAAGTTCGACCACCATCATGCAAATCACTCCAATTCGATGTGGGATGTGCAAAGACTAACAACAGTGCGAGTCCCATCGCCATTACTCGAATGCAGAAATTAGCTGCAGATACCGCGGTGGTGGAGACACGTTTCGAGATTTAGAATTGGTTCAGATGAGGCGTACAGGAAAGCTAACCAATTCGAAGTCCGGTCCGGTTCGGTCTGATCACATATGTTCTAGTCTGATCTTACAAAACTCTCCCAATCCTCTCAGAAAGTTTTGCATTCCCATGGACAGATACGCACCATGAACGCAAAGCCTTCTGACACAGTCGAGCCTTCCATCGAGCTCCTCGAGACAGAGTTAGCAATTTTTACTGATAGACTGGTTCCTCACTTGTCACATCAACTTCAAGCCTTTAAAACCATCTATGACCTACTCCAAGAAGATGGCGAAAGCCTTCGGAAACGATCGAAACAACGCCGTAGCGAAGTCTCTCGCGCACGCGACCTTGTGGCAGATATCTATCTTCGCATTGGTCCCGAGGTTTTCTCCTTATGCATCATAGCCTTGCCAGTTTCGACTTTAGCGAAAAGAAAGCCAAAGCTGTTCTTACCAAGGCTTGAAGATTGGTGGAGGGAGACTCACCACCCTCAAGGCCTCAAACTTGCGGCTATCGGACTTTGTAGGGACAATGGTATCAGCAACATAATTACCTCCTATCGCTGCTCCGCTCGCTGCTTTGGTAGGTCATCTAGGGATGCGGTCTTGGTCAGCGGGTAACGGCGATCAAGTTGCAGACTTCTCACGAATACTCCGATTTGAGGATCTTCTGTCAAGATGAGGTTTTTTACCTGCACAAGGCCGTTGTTTGTTCTCGATCCAAGTACTTTGCCATTGCTTGTAAGTGGGGAAAGGTGAGTTAAACCTGTTGCCTCGAACGCGAATTGACCTCCGTCAGGATGGCAACCCGAAGGACGAAGTCGAGCTGAATGACGACGACTCAAAGCTGGTTGGTCTGATGGTGGATTATTTGTACCAGCTCAACTACGACGACCTGTTACCGAGTAAACCGCCTGCCGAGCTGAACCAAGAGACATCTGCACAACCTGAATCTGCGGTAGCACATCACATCCAGTGTCACGAAAACCTTGGTCATGAAGCACCCATCGACGAGCCTGTTCTCGAGCCGGAAATCGTCGCGGCGTCGGAGGTCCACATGTATGAAGAAGATGAGTGGTCTTTTGGAACAGGCAAGAAGGGCAAGAAGGACAAGAAGAAGAAGAGAGGACGACTGTCAAAACTCCGCCTCAGAGATCACGATCAAGATGTGAGCACAGCACGACTCGTGGTGAACACGCTCATGTACGCACTGGCTGATAAGTATGAGATAGACGACTTGAAGGCTCTGGCGAAACAGAAGTTCGAGGAAGCGGTGGTCCAGGACTGGGACAGTCAAGCATTCGCGTACGCAGCTGGGCTGGTCTTCAGTACAACTCCGAGCTCCGATCAAGGTCTGCGAACGGTTGTGACCAGGACAATTAATGCGCACCGTGAATTGGTGAACTACGAAGAAGTGCAACGACTTCTTGATTCTGGAAACGGGATGGCTTGGGCACTCATACAGGTTCTTCTGGGTGACCACATCGACGGCTGGTAACCGTTTGACCTCAGGCTGATGGTCAGACGGGTTTGACTCGTGTTGCGACGACAACCACGTACATGAGCTTTGGTATGACCATCAATGTCTGCCTGTTCTCCGCAACCCAGCTGGCTGAATCTTATCACGCGTGGAACGACTAGTTACGGCTATCTAAAATCTGAAATCTGAAATCAGCCAGTTATGACAATGGCAAAATCATTGCTTTGAGTCTTCAACACTGGCAAGCAGAATCGCCCCACTCGCATCTCTGTCGACAGCAGCGAAATGACTCAGATTGCTGGTGTCGAATTTGCAACAAGTTGGAAAGGACTTCTTAGATAGGTTCTTCATCTTCTCCCGGCAGCGGCACACCCTCTTGCCCTAATATGCCCAGAAGCCACGGCCTGTAACATTCCCACCCCCAGTCCATGACCTCTCTAAGCGTCTCCAGGACATTCATCAACGTCCTCTTATCACTCATCTTCCATTGCCTCTTATCAAGCACATGAATGGTGTCGGCCCTCCTCACCGCCACGAAGAGCTGCAAGTCCCTCCCCATCCACAACCACAGCGGCATAGGCGCAGCAGGTGGAGCTATCGCATCACTGTGCAGGTCAATCCAGATGCTATCTAGTTTTTTAAATCCTGAAGCACACCAGAGTGCGAGCTGGTTTCTACCTTCGAGGCAGCCACCTGTATTGGTTTTGACTTCGATGTGTGAGCACAAGATCCGGTCGCGAATCATCTTGCTGTGAGACTGACTCAGTGTGCGATCTTGTAGACGTCGGACTGTCTCCTTCCAGACACTATGAGTCGTGTATTCGAGCCCGATCGAGTAATCGACCCGTTTCGTGGGGAGCGAGGAACCATTCTCGATCTGAGGTAGGAGATCGCGAGGATATACGTCGATACTTTTACTGCGATCATGTTAGCACAGATGAATAGTGTAACGATCAAAGCGGCACGTACATAATCAGAACATCGACATATCTACTATTGCGTGAGAATCTGCCCACTAGCAATAGGATTAGATGCACTACCAGTTCGCACCAGATATCTGTATTCCCGTCTCTTTACTCGCATTTTGCAGATCCGGTCCAGCTCCCGATCGAATGAGGCTGCCCGTGCCAAAAATATCTTATCATCCTTAAAGGCGATCGCATCCATTAATTCTATCCATAATGGGATCTCAGCTTCGTCACGGATTCGGGGCAGGCTGAAAGCACTGCAGAACTCCACCGAAGGATCGCTGAACTCGATCTCGCTCGACCTCTCCCGACTGCTGGGGTTTGAGCTGCGACTTGCAACATCTATGGAACGAAAGGAAGGTGCGGGTTAGGATTACGACGCTCGGGCGAACTTCTATGAGTGGGTGATGGTGTTAACTTGAAGGGCAACGACAGCGTAGCTGTAATCATGGACCAACGCCTCGAGACATAGAAGTCTGGACAGAAAGCGTGCTACGCCCAAAACACTTGATTAGATCTGTTGTCGTATTTCCCCACCTTAGCGTACTTCGACAGCATTTAGAACTGTAAGGTGATTCGCAGTTGTGTATTATTGTTGTCAATCTGGCGCAATGCCAGCCTCGTGCTGATGTCGAGTGTTTTGCGTCATCAAAGTCTTCCTTCTGATGGTTTACTTCCAGCATGCGCCTTCTCGAATACGTAAAACCTGGCTCATCTAGTAGGACCTATACTTTCAGCCTGATCGAACGCAACACCCAAGACTTACCTCAGTACGCGATCCTGTCTCACCGATGGGGAGCCGATGAAGTCACGTTTAAGGATGTTCATGATGGTACGATCGACAAGAAAGAAGGTGGCTATAAGAAGCTGCAGTTCTGCGCGGCACGAGCCGAGCGCGATGGCCTACTCTACTTCTGGGTCGATACGTGCTGCATTGATAAAAGCAGTAGCGCCGAGCTGTCAGAGGCTATCAACTCGATGTACAAGTGGTATCAGAAAGCGGCTAAGTGCTACGTCTACCTGCCTGATGTCTCAGCTGGGCGAAAGTGGAAGGGGAATTTCTCGGCCAGTGACTGGTTTAGAAGAGGCTGGACACTACAAGAGCTGGTCGCGCCGCAGATGGTCGAGTTCTTCTCCAAAGAAGGCACAAAGCTAGGTGACAAGAAGTCGCTGGTGCGACAGTTACAACAAGTTACCAGCATACCGATAGAAGCCTTACAAGGTAAACCGCTTACCGAGATCACTGAGCAGGAACGTTTCTCGTGGGCCAAACATCGCGAAACAACGGTTGACGAAGACGTGGTGTACTGTCTGCTGGGCATTTTCAATGTTCATATGCCCCTTATCTACGGTGAAGGGCGGCAGAAGGCACTGATGCGGCTGCACAGGGAGATCAGACTTTTAGCTGATTCTGACCTGCGCGGCTCATTCGACTCGTTGACCATAAATCCGTCAGGTCCTCTCTTCAGTGCAGCGCGTTTGCCACAAGACAGGGGACTGGAAACGACAAAGTTTCTTGCTTCGGAAACATCAGAGTCTGTAGCTAATAGTGGTGAGCTTCGCCCTGGGAATACAGGCCAACGTCGCGAGACCGCCGCTACTCCAGACACGTTTCTCGCACAACAATCGCCTGCGGTCAGTCCTTGTCTTTCTGACTGTCCGAATACCGCCAGTATACCTTTCTCTGCTGTTATCGGCAAAGAGATCGACGGACAGACCCTTGCTTATCAGACAATTACATTCCAAGCCCTGTACCACGAATACTCCCTAGAAGAGATACGCCTTGCTGACTCAGTCCAACAGTCGCGCACGAAAGACTCGAACCTCGCTGGGTGTCCAGGTACCGGCATCGTACCATTCTTTGCTCTTACGGAGAGAGACACTAATGGACAGACTCTTGCTTATCAGACAATCACTCTCCACGCACCATATCAGAAATACTCGCTAGATGAACTGCGACTTGCCGATTCAAGAGCATTATTCTCGATTCGGCAGATGAAGAAAACCTCGGAAGCATAATTTTTCAGCGGGTTCGAATCAGCCTGTCAACTTGGAAGAGCTCTATGCCAATCGTTGCACTACTGTTCGGCTATGCTGGGATATAGGTAGATCCATGCAGGCGGAAGCCTACGATAAGAAGGCGCCTGCTGACACGCTGAAACATATTTTTGCATCATACCTCGCTCTGCTTGTGCACATGAGGTCAATCCTGATACAAAAGGAGCTTATAGTCGGCAGGTATCTCGCTATGTAAGAAAAGTTAAGCGACTGTGTGCTTTCGTATGTTCAGTAAACCACATAAAAGAGAGTGAATGCTGACAGCAAGAACCTTAGAACTTCAGTGACCGACAGAAGAGGCAGTTGTACTCTCCACAGCAGTGTAGTTCGAATACAACCTGTTTAAAGCGAGGCTAGACAGGACCGTTTCTTAATCAAAGCGCACAAATCAGGGGCAAATAGGCACTTGACCTTTGGTATGATAGAATTAAGAGTGTGTGAAGCAAGGCAATTATGGTGTACTCACGAGAAAGGATGTGTATGATTCAAAAGCAAAGAACTGGTCTGTTGCAATGTAGGCGCAGATTTGTGGCTCAAAGACTATATTCCTTCTCAGGCGGAATGATTCTGACCTTCGTTTCGATGCATGTCCTCAACCTGTCGCGTGCCTCCTACCTCCTGACAGGGTCAATTTTGCAAGAAACAGGACGACCTGACTCGTAGACTTGCTAGAAACCTTCGAAGTCGAGAACTCGCGAGAATCAGCCTTGTTATCGAATGTTCAGTACAACGGCTTGACAATATCAACAGACAAAAAGTTTGACTTGCGACGCTAGACTTGAAACATCGCGAACGGTAATGCGCGTATTCCAACACTGAATCGAATTTGCATGAACAAGAAAAGCATACCGGGTGAAGACGACGTAAGACTTGACTGGATAAATGCCATCTAATAATGTCGTGTTCTGCAGTCTCGGCACCGCAATGTCGCATCGGGAGCTTCGAGGAAAGCCTTAAACTTGACGCTGCAGTGGCGACACGCTGTTGTCCTGTTTACTTTCTCGATCACAGATGAAAGCCGAGTTAACAACGTGGTTTTCTCGTCTTCGAGTTGCTGAAGCTGTGATCGGTGGTCTCTCTGCTCATCTTCTACTTTGACCCTCAGATCTGCCAACAGGGTTGCCACTTGGCCCAGGACCCTCCGACATAAATAAGAATTACTCAAAATGACTTCTTGCCATTCAGATCGATAGATCAGAGGGATGTGCTGGACGATGGGTGTCGTGCATTGGCCTGGAAGACGATAGATTTTTACTCGAGGCGAGGGCATAGATGGTGGGTTATATGGATGCATGCGAAACGAAGAGGTTACCGGTCATGCCAATGATGGAGAAGTGGGAGAACTGGGAGGTGCAGTCCATTCCAAGCGCATGCGCTTTCGTCGCAAGTCTTCAGAACCACAAAAAGACAGGCGCTTAACTTGCCCATGTGGGCAAACCGGGGTTCTCACGTGAATTCGCGACCATTAACGACACGTCTCGAGGTAAACCATCACAACACGACTTAACTTGGCGCAGAATTAGTCTATCTATTAGCTGAACATGATGTACCTTGAGTAGTTGGAGATTCATTCCCTTTTCCAATGCCACACTAATCTCAGCCACTGGCATCGGTTGCATGCGCTCGAAGAAGGGCTGGAACGAGTGCAGATAGATCAAAGATCTGCTGATAGCGGAGATTGCAACAGAGCTTGCGGCGATCTACCAAGTTCATCAGACCCTTACATCGACGAAGAGGTGACCTCAGGACTGCTTTCGCCTTTGCGGACCTCGATCTGTCGGATTCAGCCGTCAACGAAGCTCGAAGTCTCAGGTCAGCGCTAGCACTGGGGGCTTGATCTAGCCTTTGGAGTCTGGTTCATTCTCTCGTGCCACAAGCAGATCGAAGCTGTCTACGCCCCCTCCCGTAGGACATGTGCTACATCAGCTTGATATCGGAAAAGACCATTAAAATAAGAGCAAGGAATCTACTCCACCTCACTATAGCTGATCCATACTGGACTCTACGCTCTGGACGACACCACGACAACGATGGCTTACTGGCAGCGCACGATTTTTGATTGCTCTCCACAGGCGCACACAACACCGTGATGCATGCAAGACTGGGCACAAGTGCTCATAAAGTGTCTTCACAGACAGTTTCCGTGTGATACCTGGGCCAATCAGTGTGCAAACCACTGCATGTATCACTATGGCTGAAGTAGGCTATCGTCACATTCTACATTAGAAGCACACTCTTCATGTAGCAATATCAACTAAATTCCAGATCAACAGACCGTGAAGAGAAATGCATCATATTCTCGGCGCCAAGGACCACGGCTAGGTATCTTCGAGCTGCTCTACAAAGGCTCCCTAAACGACAGATTCCGTGCAATAGCATCCTGGTCACTTGAAAACGGTCGAGTTTCCTCTTGGTTTCTGTGCACCGCTTCATGCGGCATACAAGGATCCGTCCGACCCTTGTTATGAACGAAACTAAATGTGCTCCAACTTTGCTTAGGCACGATTGTGCATTAGCAACAACTTGCAAGTCATGTCTGCTCGGCGGTTGGAGACAGGCGGCGGTTCGCTATAGCTGTTTATGGTATCTGGGCAATCACCGTTTCATGTTCAGATGCTTCGAGGAGGATCGATGTGGAACCACGAGATCTACAAGGATGGTACGACATTTTGTCCCTCAGCGACGTGGAGCATGAAATATAGATTGTGGCCAAAGCTGATCCATGAGGACCTGTGTCTGTTGGATTCGTGCAGGTGCACGGATGCAACCTTGACATTATTGCTTTGCGGCCAAGGATCTCAGTCTGCCTTGACCAAACCTGCTTGCCCATGTCTTTTCTTGCCACCATGATGCAAACCGTGACACCCAACACCATACCGCTATAGATGAGCCGCTCGCACAGATGGATCAGTCCAACTCCTGGTGTGGGAATAACGGGAGGAATGAGGTTGAGGCGTCTCAGAGACGACTGGAACTATGCCTTGGTATCAATCTGCAAGAAGTGTTTGTTCCACTCGGTATGCCCGAGCTCTCAAAATCTTGAATTGCTTACCACCGGCCTCACCGAGAAGGTTGTGAACGAACATCTGGTAATATTAGTGCAAACAGATCAGGAATGGCGCCTGGAGCACAAAAGAAGGTGATCGCCAGTCAGAGACTGAAGTGCCAACGCGGGTGGAAGCAGCAATGAGCTTCAGCCAGACATCCATTTCAACCTGACTTGCACCACTCTAGCTAGGTGGACATAAAGGGTGGAATCCAGCGATGAGGTGTGTGCGGGAAGACATGAATGTAGAGACCTATCGCATGCAAGGACCCGTTTAGGCTTCAGATGGTGTGTTGATATTGACCAGCATAGCTCCTGCAACTTGGCTTTAGCTCAGTGGATTTTGATTGAGACAAGGCAAAGTCAAAGTTCTCATAGCCACTGAATGTGGTACCACGATCATGTTCGATGCGTGCGCCGGCCTCGATATTGGCTGTCTGCCAGTCACTACATCCCGTTCGTCGACTTTGCATGTGATGGAGAATAGTGCTGGGATGGTGAGTGGTTGACCTCACAACATGAAGCGCCAACCTTCCCATAGAGCCTATGCTGTTGGTGGTGTAGGCGTTTTGGGACTTGTTGTGGCTCATCATGCCGCTCTAGGCTATAGCGTAAGCGACAGTGTTACTCGTGAGGAATAGAGCAATCTTTGGCGAAGGCAATTGGCATTGTCAGAAATTTGTGCTTATGTGCAAAGATGTGTATACATCCAGCGACCGCAATTTAACGTGTAATTGATGCGTCCAACAATGAACATAGTAAAACATGTAACATCCTAGCAGGAGCACTCGCGGTAAATTGAGGAAGTAGATTCTGTTACTGGGCGTATAGTCTGTGCATGTCGAGTTTCTCCGTGATGCAAAACTTTGGGCAAGGATCGACGAATCACGACTCAGTGCCGAACAACAGCCTTCGAGGTTGAGTGGAACCTTGCCAGCCACAGGTGTGGCCGTGCATTGTCCGCTCACCTAAACCTCACCGTAGTCTCACCCTCGGCTCACTTGCAGGGTGAGCTAAAGCGGCGGCAGCTCACCCACTAATCCGGAGCGAGAAATTAGGACACGAGAATCTGGGCTCTTATCTACCGGCACGCTATACTATATACTTACGATCTATAGGAGCCTCTTAACTGCTTTTTATCCCTAAACGAATAGCTAAATAGAGAGAACTAACTAAACTCTAAAATACTACCTAAGGAGTTATATAAATAAAGAGTAATCTAATTAACCTAGGCTATTTATAAGTATAAAGTATATATATAATAGTACGTAAAATATAACTACTAGTAAGACCTTATTGAAAGTTATATTTATATTTAAACTAATCGTCAGTAAGAATATTAACCTACCCTAACCTAACTTTAAGAATATATCGGCGAAAGAACGCGTAAATAAGATCCTAGAGGTATATAGTATACTAAAAGTAAGCTAGGTGTATATATAGTAGCTAGTTACCTCTTAATATAATAAAAAGAGACTTAAGGTAGAGTTTAAGGTTAGAGATCTAATTATACTTGTAGTAAAATATATTTATACGTATAAAGTAAGTAAAAAGCTCTTTAATAAGCTTATTAGCCCCTTTATAATTAAGTAAAGGATTAGGAAGACTGCTTATAAGCTAAAGCTACTATAAAAGTATACTTAGGCTATAAAGGTAACTCTATATTATTCTATATATATTAGTAATATATAAGGAGAGTAAGTAGTAGGTACGATATACTATAGTTATATAGGTTTCTATACCTACTTAAAGGACTTAACTAATAAAACTAAGCTTTTATAGGACTATAGCCTAAAAGTTCGAACTATTAAGGGTAGAGCTAAAGGTAGAGAGTTAGAGGCGTTATATAGTTATAGCGAGAGCGATACTTAGTAGAGAATTCTTAACCTCGCCTTTAGCCTAGGTTTAAGCTCTTTTAAGGGTAATAGCGCGTCGCCGAATAACCTTAACTACGAAATATTAGTAATATATATACGAGAAGAGGTATACCTACGTCTCTTATTAACTCTAGAAACTCTAGGTTCTAAAGCTGTATTAGCTTTATCTACTATATCGAGAGCTAACTATATATATAATCAAAGGACCTACTTAATAGTTAGCGTATATACCTTATACAGGTAACGCCTATAACTTACGAGCTAATAGCTATATCGTATATTAGCATAGCGAGAGTACTTAAAAGCCTTAGGCGTTAAAGGATTAGAGGAACAGCTAAGGGCTACTATAGCCTTAATACTCTCGACATTTTAACTAGTATAAGTAGTAAGTAGAAGAAGTGTATATAAGGCGCCTGATATATAGCTTATATAAGCAACGCTTATACTAAGGTCTTATAGTTAGAGCGGGGGCGGGTATAGACTTAAGCTTCTTAGAAGGAGGCGGAGAAGGCGGTACCTAACTAGAAACAGCTTTTCTCTTACTTAGTGCTACGTACGCTATTAGTATACTATATATAAACAGTACGCGTAGTGTATACGTTAGTTAAATAAATAATATACCTATTATAGAATATAGACTTAGAAGAAAGAAAAAAGATAAAAGCGAAGGCGAAGATAATATTATATACCTACGCGTTATAGGATAAAGGTAGAGTTATAGCGGATCTAAAACACTAAGTAAATAAACGTCTAAGTGATATTTAAAGGTATAGATAATAAGTAAAGGTATAAGTTAATTATAAAGATAAAATTCGGGATTATAAGATTTATATACTTTAACCAGTATACGGCGTATATAGCCTATAATACATACTTACTATAAACGTACTGTATAAGCTACTCGACCTTAAGCTACTACAGATAGTAGCTTTAAAGGGGAGGGGTAATATTACGACTATATATATATTAGTCGAAACAGACTATATATTACTAGGGTATACTATAAATAGCTAATACGCGGTATATAGATATATCACCTACGTACCGCCGACGCTACTGTACTTAGAATCCTTCTAAGTACTAAATCGTATAGATTAGATATATAATATTACTTAAGACTCGTTCCTACTGGCCGTTACCTATTGTAGTCCTAATATATAATTATTTATTAATATAGTAAAGTTAAAATTACTTTTAAGTTCTTATTATATACTTTAGACGGTTAGTATTAGCTATTAATCGTCGCTCTTTAGCTCTTTTAGCTTATACTAGCTACGGCTAAGATAACGAAGAAGGAGAAGAAAGAGGAAAAAAAGGCTTTTTCTAAATCTATCTTTACTAAAACCTTACCTCTTTTACCTCTTTTTTATTATTTTTACCTTCGCCTTCGCTTCTGTCTTTATCTTTATCTTTTTTATTTAAAATTAAGTCTATAAATAAGCTATCTTTATCTATTTATTTATCCTTTAATTTAGAATATTCTTTAATCTAAATAAGAGACTTATTTACTTCTTTATTTATTTAAGACTTTTTTTAAATATTAAATCGTATTATATATATAGCTTATATAAGCTAACTAATTATCTTTAGAGTTAAGTTATAATAACGATAAGAAATAATATCTTAAGTAGTATTAAAAAGTTATTTAACTTTAATTCTTAAAGTAGGTATTACTAGATAGTTATAAATAATAAAAGATAGTACTAGTTAAATCTTTTTAATATATTTCTAAAATTTAAGAATCTTTTATTTATTTTTAAATTTAATAAATATAAAAAAATCTAACTTAAAGTAAAGTTAATTCTTTAAATATATCTTAATCTCTAACGCTATAAAATTAAGCTTATATTTTATATAAAGGTTTAATAAGAATAAGAGATTAACTATTCGTTTATACTTATTATAGAGATACTTTAGAATATCTTATATATATATAGATTTATTAGTAGATTTAATAAATAAAGTTAGTAATAATAGTATATTAATATTATTAAATAAAAATAAAATAGCGATATTCTTTTAATTAAATAAAGGTATAACTCTTAATAGCGGTATTTTTTTTTTTATTAAGTATTATCTTTAGATATATTTAAGGTTAATAGTATAATAAGCTTCTTATTAATTATTAGCTATAGTAATTATTAAAGTAATAACTAAAATAGTAATTACTTAAGTATTTTTATTATTATTTATATTAATCTTTTATGAATCTAACTAAAAAAGCTTTATTTTAGTAGTAGGATTTAAAATAGCGGTAATACTAAAGATTAACTTATTTACCTCTTATATATCTTTATAATAGTCTTTTAATTTCTTACTAGCTATTATTATAATTCTATATATACTTTTCTTCTATAGTATTTATTTCTTAACTAGCTTTAGTTTATACTTCTTAAGATATTTAAAAAGAGTATTATAAATAATAAATACTTTATAAATACTAAATCTACTTTTAACTACTCTAAGTATATATATAAAGAGATTAAATAGATAAAAAATCTTAATTAAGTAAGCTATATATTTCTAATCCTTATTGAATAGTAAAGAAAGTTAGTTATTTATATAGATTAATATATACTTTTTAAGCGAGGTATATAACTAATAAGCCTAATAGAGTATAATAAAGGTTAAATTCTAGTATATTCTAATATTTTAGACTAGTTATAGCGGTCTTACTTAAGTCTATAGTTTATAAAATTAGTTCTTTTATTATAAGCTAGTATTAATCTTAATAACTATTTTATAGATTTAAAATAGTTTAGTACTTTACTTATTACTTTAATAATTACTCTATAAGTAGATTTAAAGAGACGACTAAGAGGATCTTTAATTAAGTCTTTAAGAAATATAGAGAATTACTTCTATATAAGGATTCTAGCCTTTTCTTAACTATAGGTAAGAGTAGCGTCTCTCTTTAGGAAGATAGCTACTTATTAAATGTATATAGTATAGGTATTACTCGGGATACTATATATATCGAAGTAGAGTTTAAGCTTATTTAAAAATATAATAAGTTATTTTATACCCTTCTTTCCGAAGAACCTCTTTAGGGC
>NW_027042763.1:0-38170 GCF_036872675.1 Lithohypha guttulata | reverse complement strand
AGATTGCAGTCGCCCTGACACACTCTCACGAAGCTTGCATAATACCGTCGTAGAAGAGCACATCACGCGGGACCGAATCTCTCACTTCTTCAATTCACTTGATGAATACACGTACTCGTTCACTGGAGGATTTCTCAACTCGTAAGAAGCCTGCCTATGCCATACTCTCTCACCGCCGGATGAGTGACGAAATCAGTTCCCACGACATCTCTAAAAGTCATCTCAGGCAAGCACCTTGACTTCCACTACAGACCGCACCCCATCCCGGCGGCTACTTGACTAATACAATGACTCGATCGGTTGGACGGGTGGTAGCGTGAACAGCAGCCAGAACAACAAGACGAGTTCTCAGAACAGTCCATCCCGTCCACGGTGCAGTCGTCGTCGCGTGCTGTGGCGAGCGTCAGACCGTAAATCGCCTGAAGAATATCAGCAGCGACACAAGATATTATAGAGACACACTTGTAGCAAGAGGAATATGTTAAAGATGTTCACGTTGTTACAGTATTCTTGTTATGCAGGTTGCTAGTTTTGCCAGATAGCTGGTGTTAGTACTGTTCTAATATTGTCTTAATATCTGCCGTTATCATTGTGATGAAAGCTAGCAACCACTAGAAATCATGGTCGCATCATGAGGACCTCAAAAAGCTGTGGCGACGACGTGGGAGCTCACTGCAAGACTCGACCAGTAGTTCAACCTCCTTTTTACGTGATTTTCCACCCAAAGGATGACCGGCCATAGCGAGCTCAACAAATTTCGCTCCACCACACTCCAGGTCACTGCAGAATGTTTCTTAGTCAGTAGCCCCACAACCACGACGACGAGGACGTTTGGGAGCAGGGTTTGAAGCACAAATATTGAGGCTGCGATGAGATCGGACACGTAACCAACAGTGACCTCCATGTCCAGTCTTCGAAAGCGATACCAAGTTGTGACAATAAGTTGAGGAGCTTTGTCTCGGCTTCAAGCAGTGATCACGATGGCAGATATATATAAGCTCATCCGAGGGGACCGAACCACCGATAGAGTGGCTTGGGAGAATCCAGACGAACGTGGCCAGGCAAGTGTGCAGACTAGACTGAGTAACCATGAACCTTCGACCCATGCATGAACTAACTTGGCGGCATCCTGATTGTTTTTAAAAAGCGTAGGAGAGTTGGCCTTTGCAGTGGTGCTCTGTGGCGTAGCAGGGACGGCTGCACAGGCATGCGAACAGGGTACAGTAAGTAGAGGTACCCGGATTTCTTCTCGAGCATGACTTTACCTTTCAAAAACCCGCGCCCTAAAAGCAAGCGTCGCTTAAGAGATTGACAGCAGTCTCATTAAATCAAGCGATGAAGAGCGCAAACGAAGAACAGACCTGAAACAGAACGGCACAACATTAAGCTTGGCGGAAGCAACCATTTCTGCTCAACATGCTGTCCCAGAAGCTAACAAAAGGAGCAGCCCTGCATGGCACGCTCATATGGCCCGACAAGACAGGCTGAGCGTTGTTACTAAACTTAGTATGTATTCAACACAGCTTCAAAGAGGTATCTGATGCTTCCAGTTTCGGCTGAAGACGCGGCATATTGCTAATGAATGGGTGGTTAGATAGAGTCATGTCATGAAGGACTCGATAATACCAAAGTTTTGGCTGCGCAGTGTGGAGAGTTCCACTCCACGTGAAGGGCACCCCAGATGTTCTTCAACGCTAGCATTACATACGCATCTGCTTGGGAGGCACCAAAACGGGACTGTTTCGAATTCCGCACGAGGTGGAGAATAAGGGTTAAGAACGCCTTGTGTCAGGCTGAGAAAATGAGCCATCTTGGATGGGTAATGCCAGACTTAGGGATGAGTAGTTTGAGTGCCACATCGGCAGCTGAAACGCGTGGTAAGTTATGTGCTTGGAGAGATAGCGGACTTGGCACGCATTTAACAGGACGCGGTGAGTCGTGCTTTGTTTTCTTTTTTTGCCTTGGCGAGCCTTCCCCTGGCGATCTTTACAGGCGTAGCTTTCTTGACAACCGCAGTACATGGTTGTTAGCAACCCTTTTCTTCTTGCATGCCCACGCATTGTTTGTAAAGTTTTTCGCCGTCTGATTGCATGATAAAAACTCAACAAACTCTGACTTGCTTGCCCTAGCATAAGACGTGGTCCGGATGGACTGCTACAATTTCCTCAAGGCTGGATTGTTGACTGATATACGCCACAGTTTCAAGGTCCGGGTATCGATAGCCATCACTCGAAAAGGAAATCAGACAATTTCTTCAATGTTCCCCTCTGTACCCATGCAGATGGGCTGCTCACCGACTCGCTGGGGTCATGCACTTTTACGCTGTGGTCGAACGAGGGTGCGGTCGTCCTCCAGCTCAGAAGCACATCGTTCCTTGACTCGAGGCTGGCCAGGCTTTCAGAACTATGTGCTTGGCTCGCTTCTTGGAAACTCCGCCTGGCCACGCCTCTAGCCGTTCATCTCCACTTCCAGTTCATGTTCCTCCACTAGACCCAAGCAAAATCGTGCAAGACAGTTCAGGCCACGTAGAGATTATTCCCTTGATCCACCAGCTCTACAGAAACGCTTCTTGCCCACGTTTTCTTCACACCAGCCAGTGTCTGGTCGGGTTGACGTGTATGTGTCTGCAGAACATCGGCCGCAATGGCAGATGTCCCGAAGCCCATCTACACAACTCACTTTGTTCATTGACGATCCTCGCCGGCTCTCTCGCCCGCTCGAAGGTGTGCTTCGATGTCTTCGGGTGTACCACGACCTGCTGACCTCGTCAACTGTTACTGTCTCAGATGACGGGCAGCTACCAAAAAGCAACGAGTGCGAAATACGTACCTGTGCCAGCGCACTCGAACCTACGATGCAGCCACGAGCTCCCAGATATCCTTCCGACCACGAGGGCCACGACTGGCGCACAGCCTACCACGAGCCCGCAGATGGCGAGTATCGTGTCGACCGATGGCGACATAGCGGAAGAGATCCGACGACTACACTTACAAATCTTGGTTGACGTGACGAGAAGTGAGAAGGACACACACGCAGAAGAGCTGGGTCACGCTGAGAAGAGATTGGCGCCTATATCTACGAGCTGGAGATGAGGATGCAAGGGGCTCGACACTCTGGGTGGTACAGCATTCTTTCTTTGCTTCACGTTCTTCACATTCGTCAGGATGTCTCAGAAGGGGTAGTACGCTGTGCGACGTTGCTCCTGCCCTGCAACATGAGCCATGCAAGGGACCGCACAACTCTTACTCACAGACCTCAACGGCAGAGTCGTACCCCGCTGCGCAAATTGGTGTCGCGATCTCGAACACACTCCCGACCTGATCTGTCCTCCACCAACCACATTACTTTTGTTGATCATATCAGATCCTTTATGTTCTGTGGGCAGAAGTCAGATGGGTGACTGAGATAAGAGCAGGTGGATCCAATTTTAGGTCGCCGACTACTTGCCGACAATTAGGCAACGTTGGAACCGATGCTGTCACGACCCTACTCTCTACGAAAATGGATAAATTGATTCAGGCTTCCAGATGACCTCTGCCCTTAAGCATCGTCCGAATGGCAAGCATACTGGGCATCCAGTCGCGTGTGCCTTGAGCCAGCTGGCATCGGTGCCATGTCACACATCATGAGTTGCCCTTCTGCGATTGCACTGGACGCATTGTCTTCCGACCACTGTTAGTAGTGTCTGGCGCTAACAGTGGGATGCATCGACTAAGCAAGGACACTACTGGCAGTCTATTACTTGTAACGACTTCTCCGCTACGCCGCAGCAGACCTGCTCTTGACCACTTACAAGCGCTTCACCGTCACGTGTATGCATCCCATACGAATGTGTTGTGAGCTCAGCCTGGTTTCGAGATGTTGCAACGTAAGCACTGTGATGCAAGTTGTGATGTATAAAGTCGAGTTTTCGTGTTGACGCCAAACTTCCATAGTGCTGCAACCTCTCTCTCCTAATGTGCTTAGCTCCTGTATGGTGAGTGAGATCATTTCGTAAGATCCGGTTTGGTGACAATGCCAGGAAAAGGTCTGTGCCACTCCCCATGTCCTCGAATCTGTCACGTGCTCGCATCGCGTGCTGTCGAGGCGAGTGGTTTCAGCCGCTACGCATTCATCTTGAGATGTGTTGAACAACTAGCGCCAGTTTCCTGATGGTGGTCGTGAATGGCTCTCGTGAACAGTTAACAGAGAGGTAGCAGCGAATGGTGGGCAACGACGAAAGTGAATGTGCGAAGAAACTTGACAGAGGCTGGAGAATTGCGTTTGGATATGCGCAGCACGTAAATCTTGATGCGAGCATCTACTCCATTAAGCTGGAAAGTGCTAGTTTTCATGATTACGAAGTCTATGCAGCCCTGTGTTAACCAAAGAAAGAATTTGAGTCCAGCGTCTAGTAAGCACGTCTTTCTCACAAGTCAGCCGCGAGTCTAAAGAGCGAAGCTCTTCCATCTTGCCGTAGATCCTTTCCAAGAACACTTCTAGAATGTTTGCCAGTGTGTGATCGGCTAGCTCTTGATATTCATCCTCTTCATTAAAGCCGCTCTTCATTGATACACACCATAATTCTGAAGGCATCGACAGTAGCCTTACCGCAACTTGCGTCCTGTAGCAAACAGAATCGACGTCTAAGGTGTAATGTTCCCAGAAGTCTGCCTCTTCAAGGAGTCTTCTGCGTTCTTCGTCAAACAAAGGGCTTAGCACAGAGTCCAATGACACCACATCCCACTGGTTTGTTTCTAGGCAGAAACCATACTCTGCTAGCAAGAAGTCGTTGCTGTGGTTGCCGTAGCTGATGAATACCTCTTCGCCCTCCTGGATAACTCGATCTGCACTGAATGAATAGCATTCAGGAGAGAAGTGGACGCTACAGCCATGTTCTGCATGATTGAAATAATCGGCAAAGGGAACCAAAGCAATACATTCGTAGGGATCTATGTCGTCCGGAGTGTCTTGATGGGTGAAGTAGAAGGTACGCGTGCCCACAAGGAACCAGTTGTATGTATACTGGTCGAATGACGTCGTTGGCAGCTTTGTCGACACCACTTGCCAGTCGGATTGAAGTCTTTGCTTTTGAGTTCTTAAAAGGTCGCTAGCTGCTTCGGGCAGCAACGACTGAGCCTCCTGCGCCCACCAAAACGGAAGCGCTTTGGCTAAAGCCTCTTTAGTTGGTAGCGACTCTTTCCAAGCAACACGTGACTCGGAACAGTCATAGAGGATGTCGGCTGCAAGAAGTCCTTGGACAGATATACCTTGGAGGGATTCACGAAACTCTTTAGCAACAGTCTTTTCGCTTTTTAAGACATTCATAGGGACTGAAAGCAGTGTTTCACCTGTCTACCACTTGTAAGAGCTCGTTGCTATATAAACATCCTTTTGGGTTCACCGAAGGATATGGATAAGGGCATCATACCTCGAAGTTTTTTCGTGCGATTATGCCTAATCCCTTTCTTGGGAAACGGCATAACTCGATGCCATTCAGTACTAGTCCCAGAGCTCGAGCTTGCTGCATCAATTTATTAATGTCAAGCATTGTTTGTTGACGATCGAGCATATTGAGGTTGGTCGTTCTGGACAGCAGAACGTACTTAAGATAGATTTTAAGTTTACCATTCTCGGCATCAAGAATGTTACGTAATTGAGATACAACCCGCACTCTGTTCCGTGACCGGCATGGACGTTGATGCAACCATACAACACTACGGTCAGCAAGCGTGGCTTGACGGTTGGTGAGAATGTAAGAAAGTTACCTCAATAAGGTAGCCCACAGCTGAGCCAGGAGCAAAAATCTGCGCACAACAAAATCTCAGAACATTGGTCGGAGTCGCAATAATGACAGACTGACCATGGAAAGCGCAGGTGTGTAACTTTGCTCATTTGCTCTACTGGGAACAAGCTTTTTTAAGACCGTTCTGAATTTGTCCGTTCGTGTACTGTCATGACGGAAACGGTCGAGTACAGATTATTGTGCTTTGACGGCTTGCAAAAGACCATCTACATCAGTCACAGGAAGCATACGATCAATTTTGGTGCCGGTGGTCGTTTCGAAATCATCAAGGGCTGTTTGCCAGATGGCGGTCACATCACGATTTGTTGCTACCGCGATGTTGGGGATATTGCTGTTCACCGACATTTCCCTCGAAACTAGAACAGACGCACAAAGATAGTGACTCATAACGGGAAAGGAATTGCTATACCTACGTTCGAGACACATTTGCTCAATTGGTCTCAACCAAGCCGAGCACACGTCGCATTTCAGAAGAGGAAAAGTCTGAGATCGTCTCGTGGCTAAACGATTCTCTTAAGAGACCTTCACCACAGGAGGAATTCAGTCGCCGTAATTATGTTCGAAAGAGCTTTTTATGGGATGGAAGTGCTTGCACCTTATTTGCGATTGACAAGAACAATACCAGCTTATTCAGGCAGGTTGTCACAGCAGAAAGTACAGTGGATGTAGTGGAGAGAATCTATGAAGCCAACGGTCATGCAGGTTGGGATACAACGTGGAAAGGTGCCAGCGGCTCATACCATGGTATTCTGTGGTAGGATGTAATCTTTTTGTTGAAGACCTGTCAAATTTGTGCTCGGAATCCTGCAAAATGCCCAAAGAGCACTGTTGGTGTTCTAAGCATGTTACAAGACCTTCTCATGACCTGAATCGCGACTGAAGCACAGATTTATATGGTTGAAGGAAGGTAATATCAAGTTTGTGAAGCGATCACCTGAAAAGCTCGGAGGTATTGTGATCGAAGCAGTGTGCACGAAATGTATAGTTATCTGCTGCCTACAGCGCAGGAACACGAAGTTGTCCTCACGTCTGTTCAGGGCTGTGAAAGTTAATAATGCATGGCCAATCATAGTAGACGCAACTTCTCTTTTGATCTGAAGGAGTGTTTATGTGTTTCGTACAAGATATGGTTCTGTTCTCACCTCCCGGAAGTTCATCGTTGACCACGAGGCTGTGACCGAGAAGTGACGAGGCTGCGCCCTCCGGAGTCCTCCTTCCCGAGTGCTTCAGAATCGTGAATACACACGATCGGATACCACATGTCGTTATGGCAAAACGAAGGCCCGCTCATACAACGCAACAACTGGAGAGAAAGCTAGGTTATGATATCAACCACGATATCAGCGGATTCGAGTCCGCAGCGTACTATATCGACCTTCGACCTGTTCCGCAGGACAAGCACTCCAGGGTTCAACGCGAGCTCGATGAGCAAACAAGATGTGAATTTCCTGTGTCAGATGATGGCGATATCTTGTTCGAGAACACGAAACCTTCTTTCCAAAGCGAGGTACATTGCTTCTGTTCTTGTTTGCGCTGCTTACAAAGGAGTAGGTGGTTGATTACGATGGCAACACCACGACCTTGAAGCGCACGAACCATTCACGAATGTATCCTTTCGCTGCTAGCATTGATTACAACTTTCGGTTGCGTTTCTCCTTCCTGCTCACATCAGTCGAAGCCTCGCGCGCACTATCTGCTCCCAAGGTAAGTATCCACAGACGATACTGATGCTATCGTTGAAAGAATGTTTAGTTAATATACAATCCTACCTCCGATCTTGGACCGATCTTTTCGAGCCTGCCAGCTGAAATTCGTCAAAAGATATTCTATTCGGTCATTCCATCAGGAATCTGGGAAAGACAAGAACACGGTGTCTGCTTACCCAACCTTGCCGAGAGTCTCGGAGATCAAAGTGGCTTCTTCTTTCCTCTTTGTCAGCTTCCCTTGTTGAGAACGTGCAAGCAGATACGCTTTGAGTCTTTGGCTTTTGCATACCAGAAGACGATGTTTCGACTGGATGACATAGACGAAGCCATTCAGGTTCTGATTGCAGCAGGGCAAGTTGGGAGACAGAACATAACAGCATTGGAATTTTCATGGAGCAGCAGGAGTGACCTTGAACGTCAAGCGAGCAACGCACCGGCTGATCGGGAATTCGTTCCTGCTTTGGTTACCCTTCACGCGGAAGAGTGCAGCATCTTACTCGAGCAATGTCGCAATTTAAAACATCTTCGCCTACAATTCGACGAGGATCTCGTTGATGCTTTCTTGCCGGAGGTTTATGAAGCAAATGAAGGTCTTCGACGTCTACAACATATACGTGGGCTGCAGAAGCTGGATATCATAGATGCGGCGGGCGAGCCGCTCAAACGGACTCAATTTGTCCAATGGCTGAGAGAATTAACGTCGGCTCCAGGATGAAGCGAACAGGGCTGGCGTGATCAGTCCGATCTCAGTGACTTCACGTCATACGTTTGTAACACAATGGATAATTATTGTGAAGACTTTGCTCTCCACGATGGGCCACAACGTGCTCTGTGATGCTAGAATACCTAGAACAATGCCAGATCTCGTGGCAGACTTGTAATGAGATCTACATGTTGTGCAGTATACGCTTGATAACGTTGCGGCAATAAGTTGCAAATCCATCGTACCCTCCTCGGCCTTCGCAAGGAGTCTTTACAGGATCATCTCAACCATAAAAAATGGATTCCTACCCTATTTATATCCTTTACAACCTCTTCGTTGGCAATTGTGGAGATTGCAAACATGAGAATACCTAAGGGAGGCAAGCCCTAAGCCCTAAAGCCCTAAAACACATAATTCTGACAAGTATGAAAGTCTCTAAGCCTTATTTCTGGTGAACAAAGACGAAAAGAAAGGTCTGAAATTGTACTGGGCTTTCACATCAAAAATAAAATGGTCAGCTCGAGCTAGCTGCGTGACAGTCACATGACCTTCGTCGATTTGGAAGTTCCGTCGCCAAATAAGCTGAGAGCGTGAATGAGACAAGTCTTGTACCCCTGATATGAGATTTCCATGGTTTACAGATTGGTGGAAAGAGTGTGTACCTGTACGTGATGCTTTTTCCTTTTCACATTCTCGTTCCATATATCAATCACCATTAGAACCTACTATCTCAAGGTTGCTGAAGTATTTTGGATCATTCGTGTTTGTTTTTCATTTGATTCAACATCGTGTTACATATGTGCTTCCATGTCCTCTATGGAAAGAATTGGTCTTTGTTTCGCCATCTTGACACAGCGCGCAACGAGCAATTGTGTTATGGATCGAATGTCTGATCTATCCAACGAGGTGGTCGAAGTGTATATTTAAAAATACCTCAAAGTGGTGGAGCACACAATTGTGGAGGGCGATCAGCGAGAGAACCAAGGCCCAAGGCAAGCCTCGAAGAGCTCAGGCGGTCCTGCGGACGTCATTCTACGGTACCCCATTTACAAAAATTAGTATTGATTTCAACACGATCATGTAAAGCTTGTAAATTCTACGTATAGTATACAATCAGGTCACCTCTTCCCGAGCATATACCTGCTGGACGGCTGAATACTATGCTAAAACTTGTGAAAATCGAGCGAGGTCAGAGTTACCTCCTTCACAAGCTAAGAATGCTGGTCTGCATCTGAACACTAGCCTTTGCCCTACCAGTAGGACGAAACTGCATCGAATCTGCTCACATGCGTGGTGACTCTGGTATGCAAGACAGTGATCGGTAGTGGTCCGTTTCATCACATCAGTGCTTTCTTCTTCGACTGGTTCATTGGCGTATGTGCTTGTCTCTGAACTGATTTGACTTTCTGGTAGTAAGGAATCTGCAGTCTGTTTCTCCTGCGCTTGATGGCATCAATCAAGGTTTGACTGATCCCTTTGAGGCCAGGCTGAAGAACCAACTGAGCCCTTGGGCCGTTTTCTAGGATCTTGAGCACAAATACGACATGTCTTAAGCACCAGAATCACATCTGACCTTAAAATTCCATAGTAGAGATCGTTGATGGTGTTCCAAGTCGCATCCCAACCTGAGTGCCCGCTGGCCTGGTGAACTCGCTCGACGACGTCCACGATTTCGTCTGTGAGGACTACCACACGCAGGTGACCCGAACCATTTTTGCCGGTTGTCAATAATTTTGACTCGTGCTCATCCCATACGAAGCTCTTGCGCACATAGTTACGGCGACTGAATTCTTCTTGCGTAGTAGGTCGTCTGTCCGGGTTGTTGAGCCAATCGATAATATTTCGTTCTTCGATGCGAGATACCCTTCGAGGGCTAGGGTGTTCGGCAATGAAGAGTGCCAGAGAGACTCGAGCATCGTCTATGAGTGATGTACTGTCACTCTGCCTTGTGTTTTCCATCGTGTGCCTGCGCCTAAGTAGAACTTCGCTAACAGCAAAGGACTCACATCACTTTAGCGCCAGCGTACGCACCCAGTCGAGGCCATACCCAAAACGAATTCTGGATTTGTCTGATCTTTGGCGGTGAATAACTCTCCTTGTCGGACATTGAATCATTCATTGCAAGTCCCTATCTCAGCAACCAGCTTCGTCAGACTATGGCAAGCTCTGAGGTGCAGCGTATCTGGAACGATGCAGTGGCCGATTTCGAAGCTTCCACCAGTACCAAACTCGACTCTCTTCCGGTTGTGTCCAGCGCGATCGACATCGTCGGCGCCTTACAGATCCAGGAGACTAAGTTCGGGGTTTTCAGAAACAGTACATCTAAAGTCGACAAAATCCGATCAGCCGTAAAACAAGGTTTGCATTTTGTCGACCAGATCAGCAAGATTTTGGCTTCGGCCCTGTCTTCAGTCAGTCTTGTAGATATGAACCACCGATATGGTACTGATACGCTCGATTTTGTAGAACTTCGCACCAGCTTCAGGTATCTTCGCTGCCGTTGGCTTTCTTGTGCAGGTAACAAGGATACATCTGAACCTGTGACCGCCGTGTGATTTAGCTAACACCATAGACCACGAACAAAGTCTCAGCCGACTACGACAACATTGCGGAGTTCTTTGAAGATGTCCAATCGTACCTCGAACAACTAAAGCTTCTCGAACGCCATGTTACCGATTCACTGGAGCTTCAGGCAATGACTGCCAAAGTCCTTGCTGCTATGCTTGTTTTCTGTGGTGTCTGTGTCAAGCACATTCAGATGGGACGACGCCGTAAGTCTGACCATGTGAAATTGATGCTTGCTAATCATGTACTGACCGTTATGCTACTAAACAGGGAAAGCCCTGCGAACCCTCTTGCAAGGCGGTGACACGGACTTGGCGGAGGCAAAGAGAAAGTTTCGACAGGCATGCGAGAATGAGCAGCGGATGATCGAGAAACTCAGCTATGATCTCCTCAAGCAGAACAAGAACGATCATGTCTCGACGCGGGCTGCCATTGACAGCTTAGGACGAAGCAGTAAGCAATTAGAGGTCAACACTTTTTCACTGAACCAAGCAACAAGAAGTATGCAGTCACTGCTCGAAGGTAGGGGAGATCGGCCTCTGTTCTGTTTCAAGCTGATTACTTATAGTCCAGAAGACCTCGGTCGAGAGAGAAAAGATCTTAAAAAGTTTGTCCTTGTTGGATTTTCTAGGAAAGCAGCAGGATGCCTTCGCCAAGTACCGAAGCGGTACATGCGATTGGGTTGTCGCTCACCCAAATTTTCAGACATGGATGAGGAGCGGCAGGGATTGTGTACTTTGGTGTCCTGGAAAGCGTAGGTGATGCCATTCACATGTTGCTAATTTTATGAGTAGAAAGCTGATTGGTTATGCAGCTGGAACAGGCAAGACAATTTTCACGTAAGCACTCCCTTATAGCCATAGGCTGATCTGCTCACATTTTAGTTCTTTCGCGATCGATTTTGTCAATGAGCATACACGCAACAGCAATGCAGCTATTGTCTCCGTGTACTGCGACTATAATGATCCGAGAACGTATTCAGAAGTCGGACTTTTGTCTAGCATTGCCAGACAGCTCGTCGAACAAATGAAGAGCATACCCACTGCTGTCACAGACTTCTGTGAAAAGCAAACCGGGCGTCGGCGCGCGGCCAACTCAGCAGAGTGGGTTGATTTAATCAAGACGATTCATCCACTATTTGATAATACATTTCTGTTTGTGGATGCATTGGTGAGGTTTTCTCTTACTTGGTTTTGCACTCTTGCGGTCAACACTGACTTTGCACAGGACGAATGTCCAGTACTTCCGCGAGAGAGTTTTGTTAGAGTTCTTTCTGAGTTGTCGTCATCAATAGCGATATTCGTGACCTCGCATCCAGATTTAGAGCTCGATATACACTTCACCCACGTTCGTCAGATCGAGATTACCGCGACCAAGTCTGCCATTGCGGCATATCTCACCCTTGAGATACCACAACATCCTTTTTTACGTCTTCATATTAAGAAAGATCCGGATTTAGAGCAAGAGATCATTAATGCGATCCAGAAGAGTGCCAATGGCATGTAAGATCTACAAATTTCAACTGCTCTACCTGCACACTACTAATGGTACGACAGGTTTTTATTGGTTTCGGCACAGCTTGAATATCTCAGTAGCCAACCTTCTGTCAAGGAGACACGTGATGCACTTAGGGCCCTTCCAAATAAAATCTCTGACTATTACGCCCAAGCCTTCCAGCGGATCGAGAAACAGGTCGAATCCAATCAGATCCTGGCGAAGAAAGCTATCTCCTATGTGCAATGTGCCCGACGACCGTTAACAGCAGTCGAATTGACCCAGGCACTGTCCCTCCAACCCAATGCCGCTGATCTAAACGAGAAGCTTGATTATGATCGTGAAGTTGTTCTCGCTGTGTGTCTGAGGTTACTACACTTCAACAAAGTGACTACCGCTTTCACTCTGGTTCATGGTACCTTGAACACATATCTCAACGAACATCCACAGCATCTTCTTCCGGATTTCAAGACATATTTCGCCCGAATTTGTCTTACCTCGCTCATGCTCGAGCCCTTCAGAAACGGATGCAGCCAGGATTTGAGCGAATTTGAGCAGAAACTGAATCATCACAGATTCTGGGTTTACGCCTGTCACCATTGGTTTTACCATGTCTCAGCGTATCAAACAGTCGCTTCCGTTCAAGGTCCTCTTCTTATCTTTCTCAACGACAAAAATCTACTGAGTGCTTGTGTGCAAACCCTCTACGCCTCGCCACTTAGTGCGAAAGATTGGCACGAAAGATATCCACGAAATTTCAGCCAAGCCCACCTGGCCGCTCGATGTGGTCTGCACGACACCTTTCTTCTCTATGCGTCACGCGCTACCATTGATCGCCGCGACACTACGGGTATGACGTCACTGATCTTAGCAGCACAGTTCGGGCACACGACTATAGTGCAAGCATCGTTAGACCGCGGTGCCGATGTTAATGCTTGCAACGTCAATGGAGAGTCCGGGTTGGCATTAGCTGTAAAGAACGGCCATACTCATCTAGTCCAGCTGCTCCTCTCTGTAGGTGCCCAAGTTGACATGGAGGACAACAAAGGATGGACCGGATTGGACTGGGCTGTACTGGTCGGAAACACGAGCCTGGTCCAGCAGTTTCTTAAAAGCTCGAATGACACTATCTTGAAAGACGGCAAGGATCGTCGGGCTTTATTTCTCGCCGCAGAGGAGGGTCACGCACAGATTGTACAACTTCTACTAGACCACCGGGTTGATATCAACACGCGAGACGCCGAAGGAAGCACAGCTCTAGACTGGGCAGTACCAGCCGGTCGACTTGCGTCGTCCAGAACGCTGCTAGAGAATGGTGCTTCTATCGATTGCAGAGACAACTACGAAAACACGGTGCTACACTGGGCAATCCAGGATGGAGATATGGTGGACCTGTTGATTAAACACGGTGCCGAAGTTGATGCCAGTAATAGACAAGGTCAAACTGCTTTATGCTGGGCGTCGCAAGACGGAGCGCTTCTGGCGGCCGAACGTTTGCTGAATCACGGTGCAGCCATCGATATGCGCGACGCAGACGGTTTCAGACCATTACATCGAGCCGTTTTGAGAGGTCGAATGGATATGGTGGTGTTACTGTTAGATCGTGGAGCGGAGGCTAGTGTGAAAGACGACAAATTCTGGACGCCCTTGCGTGTGGCTCTTACCAAAGAACACAGAGACATTGCACGTTTACTAACCACAAGAGTGCCAGAGGCAGCGCTAGTGACCACACCGATGACAGTGTATCTAGCAGATCGCGACATCAACGCATACTTCAACACGTGTCTGGAGGAAAAGGCGCAAGCCAGTACTGTTCTTACAGGTCTGCGAGCCGCGGTTCAGGAAAAACAATTCGAACGCGTCAAAGGGATGATCGAGAAGGGAGCCGACGTGAATGCACATGATACTGGTGGTTGGACTGCTTTAATGATGGCGCTTTGGGCCGGTGACCTACCCATCATGCAGCTACTGCTGGAAAAGGGAGCCAAAATTGACGAAGCCGGCTGGGATGGCCAGACTGCCCTCCACTGGGCCGCGCGAGAGGGAGATGAAGAAGGAGTACGGTTTCTTATCGATCATTCTGCAAGTGTCGACATCGAGGCTTTTGGACAATCTCCCGCGATGCTGGCAGCCAAACACGGAAAGACTTCGATCACCATGCAACTCATCGCACATGGTGCTAATCCTGTGCAAGCAGATTACCACCGTAGGACGTTGATGCACTGGGCAGCCAGGCACGGTGATATAGCATTGATACGCACTCTGCTTGACCATGGTGCTGACGTCAACACCACTGACCGCTGGGGCAGAACAGTGCTGATGTGGGCGCTTGAGACCGATGGGAATCTGCTGTTGGATTATCAACGACTGGCAGTGATGAAGCTGTTGTTGAACAACGGCGCCGACGTTAATCTACAAGCCCAGCACCACATCACCGCCTTACACCTGGCTGCTTGTGTCGGTTCTGTGCCCGTTCTGCAGTGTCTGTTAGAGGCGCATGCTCATTTAGAAATTCAGACGCAACAGGGTGGCGATAGTCTTTGGTGGGACAATGACCTAGATATAGCAGACATCGAAGGCACACAATACAACACAGTCCGGCTAATAGTATCGAGGAATGTTAGCGGGATGACAGCGAGAGACATAGCATGTGAGGCTGGAATGCTCGCCGTCCAGTATGTGTTGAGCAATAAGACGAACCTCCCGTAGCTTAGCAAATCTCGTGTGACTACAAGGCGCATACCATACTCTTTAGAATTGTGCTCTCGCAAGAGGACTGGTTCGAATTCATTGCCATAATGCTCCATCTCGAGCGCCACAATGTTACTGGTTTTTTCCTTGCTTTTAGGGTGTTTTATTCGAAGCCGATTCCATAACCAGTACGCATGTTGAATAAATATTGCCTGATGATTCGAATGCGCACCAACTACGAATGAAGACGACGAGCCAGAGCGTATTATACAACAAGCGCGGTTGCGAGGGCTTGAGTGCCGAATCTCATCCTCGCCTCTCTGTCGCTCCACCGTTTGCTCCTTCCGCTGAACTTCTGGATGTGCAATTAGAACAATTCCAATGGTAGCCGCTCTGAGAACTGCGGGCTCACGCATCCTCACATTCAACCAACGCTGGCTTTCCGCCTGCTCAGGTCTCGAGAGCTCCGCTGCCCCACCATAATGTGCTCCTCTCCGTTATCGTGAAGGAGCTTTTCTACACCTACTGTGTAATTTCCTAACAGTTATTCTGCCACCCGGCTTCATTGTGCTTTCCATCCTGTTTATTGGCCTGTCAAGCGGAAAGCGTCCACACGACCCAAATTTCACCGGTTCGGTATCCCGATCAAACACGAATATACACTGTGCCCAATGGCCAACATGTTGGCCAAGCCAGCTAAGAAGGCGTCATATTTCAGCACGACAATTTATCCTTGTCAAAGTTGACCGCTGATGTGAACGACTGTCACACCGGTTGACTTAAATGTTGTTATAGGCCATTCAGATTTCGCAGTCGCTGGTACGGGTTGAACTAAGATGTTCAAGCTGGTGCGTACTGCCGAAAAGGCATTTGCCAACCGCAGCCTGTTACTAGACGAGGATCAGCTGCTGTTTACACAGAACAACGAAAAGGTCACTCGAACGACGGCACGATCCACCATTACGGGCACAGCAAAAGTGATGACGTACCACGACATCATTGCTGCGCAAGAACAAAGAGACACGAAAAATCGAGGTAGAAATAGAGGAAGCCGCAAGCAACACAACACAGTCGTGAACAAAAGGTCACAGTCTAGAAGTGGAATGGCGGGCCAGACACAAGAGCTACGAAAAGGCGAGGAGGAGATTCGGCGCCTAGGCTTGCAAGACTGGTGCCACATTTTCCCAGTGATTAGGGAAGCAATCCATGCCTCAATGCGGTGAAAGCTTATTGACTCGGGCCCACCACAATCTGTGGCATTTTGTGGCTTATTCTTAAGCGAGTTACTTTCATTTTCTTCTAGCTATTCCCGCATTTATCAGTGGTTGCCCAAAAGAACATTGCGCTTACAAGTTGCACCTACCATGCACGTTGAAACCTCTTCTCGCATACTGTCTACGTTCACATGGAACTCCACACCATTGTCGATATATTCTAGGCTTCCACCCACGACTTAACGTCGTCTGCTGAGTTACCGCTCTCTATTGCTGCCACTTACTCACTTGTTGTGAGAGACTCAATCTTCGCTGATCAGCTGCTGATTCCCTAAAATTCCACAAGGATGGCTCGAGCCTGACCACCTCAATCCTTATCTGCCAAATGTCTGGACTCGAGGTGACCGGAGGTATTAGTGCCATTATCGCCATTATCGAGGCCAGCGTGAAGATCTGGCAACGCGCGCAGCAAGACATCAAACTGCCCGAGACCTTCCAAACCGTAGCTCGCCGCCTCCCTCTATTGTTATCCTCGTTGCAAACCTGTCACGACCAGCTTGATACTGTCAAAGAAGAACTGTCAGCCGATGTAGTTGAGTCTTTCACGAAGATTGTTGCGAAATGCAAGGCAGAAGCACGTCAGCTGCGCGACATCTTCGAAGATACAGTGCCTGGCGAGAATGCTGGCCGGATCGAACGATACAAAGTGGCGGTGAAGAGCAAGGGCAAGGGCAAGACGGTGGAATAACTGCTGAAGTCGATCAGCGAAGATACCCGCGAACTGGCAAACTACTATGTCGTTAAATCGATGCGACCAGAACTGCTCGTGCATCTGGACGAGCTGATCAAAGAGCTCGAAAAGGTGGACAGCTCTCTGCCAGAAGAGTCGGCGAAGAACTTCTACAACAGTAACTATGGTGGTCAGCAGAACATCAGCACGGGTGATGCTCATCACTCTGGTCAGGGGGACCTCCACAGCTATGGCGGGGTGGGCACGATCAACCAATATACTGGTAAGCAGGACAAGTAGAGTAAAGGTGTGGAAAGCCCACATTGAGTCGAGACAAGGTCGGTACGAATTACAACCGTCGAATTCGCAAGCATGGCACCAATCACGATCTATGTAATGAATTGGTATCTTGGTATCTTTTTGTTTCTTCTACCTTGACTTCCGTACCGTGGAAAGTGCTGTGTATGTCTAAGCCTGTTGTCTAACTGATATGTGTACAGTGCCAAGTCGACCAAAACCTACGAAAGTGACACCACTGGGACTATGTTTCAACTCTGCGCCACTGATCGAGTCGACCGACTTTGTGGGTCGTACTGCTGAGATTCATGAGATTCATGAGATTCACACTATTCTTCAGCCAGATGAAGCATGCAAAGAGCAGAGAAGAGTTGTCATTGGAGGGATCGGTGGCTTGGGAAACCCAGATTGCCATTGCATATGCACGGCAACACCAGCAGAGCTATACGTCCGTCCTGTGGCTCAACGCCGCATCAGAGTCAACGCTGTGTGCCAGTCTACTTCAGGTGGCTCAAGTAATAGGTACAGAACATCTAACCACGTTGACTAACGAGCAGGTCCTCGCTAACGTGATGAAATGGCTCAATCGGCCCGACAACCCACGGTGGCTACTGATCTTTGACAACTATGACGAGCCGGAGCTTTTCGCCATTGACAATTTCTGTCCTGGTGTTGGACATGGATCCATCGTCATTACTACTCGGCTTCCTGATCTTGTGACTGGGAAGATAGTGCGGGTTCAGCCATTGCAAGCCACTACCGATAGTCTCAGCATTTTGGAAACTCGTTCGGGTCGGTTGAAGGTACAACGTGGTAAGAGACATCGCACATATCTCGCCATAGGATACGACTGACTGACTAGCAGATGCTGGGGCCAAACGCTTAGCAACACGGCTGGGTGGCTTCCCGTTGGCTTTAGTCACCGCAGGTGCTTTCCTTCGCAAAAGCACCATGACTTTCGAGCAGTATCTCGATGCATATGAACGAAAGTGGAACATCAATCCTGACCGGCCATTGCGACTCTAGGACTACTAAAATCGAACAATGTATACTACCTAGAATTTGTCATACGATCGGCTACGAAACGAAGATCCTGATGCAGCACAGATGCTCCAATTAATAGCCTACTTTGACAACCAGAAGATGTGGTATGACCTTCTGACCGCTAGGCTAACGGATGATTCGCCAGAGTGGTTACAGGCAACTCTCGAAGACCAGCCTTATTTCGAAGGTGCGACGGCGGTTCTCGTGGATTACTGTTTCCCGGAAGTGCAGCACGCAAGCCAGTCGTACAGTATGCACAGCTGCGTGCACGATTGGACACTTGGCGAGCTGAATGCGACGATGAGTTCGGAGCTTTACTGGTACGCATTCGATTGTGTAGCCAAAGACATTGAAGATGACGACTGGTACTTGTTTAGCCATGTGAAATACAGCCATATGAGTCAGCATGCGAGACGGCTGGCTTATTCTCGATTTGAGGCATACGATAAGCTAGCAATGGGTATCGCTGGGCGGGAATACAAAATTATGGGTGTTGCACAAATGCTTAAAGAACAGGTACAGTTAGTGGCCGCTGTGCGGATGTTCATACGAGCACTGGCTGGGTACGAGGCAGCACCGGGCCTCGATCACACCTCGACACTAAGCACAGTCAATAAGCTCGGCAACCTATACAGAGATCAAGGCAAGCTAGAGCAGGCCGAGCAGATGTACCAGCGAGCACTGACTGGGTACGAGGCAGCACTGGGGTCAGACCACACCAGGACACTAAGCATAGTCAATAAGCTC
Source organism: Lithohypha guttulata (assembly GCF_036872675.1). Taxonomy (NCBI): domain Eukaryota; kingdom Fungi; phylum Ascomycota; class Eurotiomycetes; order Chaetothyriales; family Trichomeriaceae; genus Lithohypha; species Lithohypha guttulata. The sequence goes on along the minus strand of NW_027042763.1, from coordinate 19,194 downwards.
GGTAATCTGTACAAGTACCAAGACAAAGTAGCTGAACTGGCTCGGCTAGTCGCAACTTGAGCTACTCAAACTTTGACGCCATTTGGAGTTCTAGGGAGAGCTTTGCTGCAAGTTCATGATGATCACAATGCACGTGCTTCTTTCGAACATCAAATGAAGTGTGAAGAAGGCATTTTGCTGTTTGCTGAAGTGGAATGCGATGTATGTGGTGGGTCACTTGCTTGTGCTACGGGGCGCTATGTTTGCAGGCAATGTGCAGACATGGATCTATGTGGTGGTTGTTGGACAGCTCGACAGAGTGACATACGGCTATCACCTGTGTGTGAGCAACACACTTTTTTGGAGGTACTCCCCAACATGCACATAGATGATGCGCTTGGATGGTCTGCTAAGGAGGAAGGGAGAATTTTATGGTGCTCACGTCTTGCCGAAAAGTAGTCTCAATAGAATGGTCCTCCAAGTTTAGGCTCGATATTTCGGCGATCTAGAAAAGGTTGACGGTGTAGGATCGATTCGGTAAATGTAGCCAGAGATCCGCGTTATGTACCCTCTCTACGTGTCCAGCCCGTAGCGCTATTATATCATGGGACACACTAGGCTTAAGAATTTCACACACGGCATAAGGACAGTCGACGACCGCCATCTTCTCAGAACCTGCCTCAGCCATTTTTATTCGATAATTCTAGTCCTCATGCTGTCATGTACTGCCATGTGCATCTTCTCGCGACGTCCAAGCTGGCACAAGAACTGTTCTGATACCAACTGCGTCTCTAATATAACGATCCATATCGAAAAATCCAGAGACATATTCGAGCGATGAAGATAGCGTGCTCTCAGGCCTGAGCACCTTCTCAATCAGCTTCACAGACACCCGGGTGAATATACAACTATTCACTCTATTGCTCACTCCTGGTGCGTCGTCAACGATTGAAACAATCGGAATAATCACCCTGATCGAATCGACAAGATATGTCAAGAGCTTATACCGCATCTCTCCTGCTAAATGCAGACCGTAGTCGTACTTCCAAATGACGTTTCTGAATTTCCGAGTCGCACATTGGGGTAGCCATGCACTTCCTTATGCCACGTAAGGCCTGCTTTCACAGCAATGCCGAAGTTAGTGCATGCATGGAGTCACGACCGGCTGGAAGGCGAATTACAGCGAGAATGGAGCTTGGTCGTGCTTGGGCTTCTCAGCACCGTGATACACGACCACGAGGGCGACTTGGGTACCGGAACGCGGCTAGTGCCTCATGTCATGGCCAACTTCACCGCTGTATCGTCGGCATGTGGATCAGAGTATCGCATGTCAGATCGCGATCGAGAGTACGTGAGAACGGTAGGGGAACTACTGCATAAGCTGGGTAAGTGGGAGGACGAATACCAGGTGCGCGTATATCTGAAGCAGATCGCCGAGCTCGTTCTGGGCCAAGAGCATCCCGACACACTGACGAGCACAAACAACCTGGCCTGGTTGTTGCGTCAGAGGGGCAATGACGGGTCAGCAGAAGACGTACGCTCACCATTTACTCTGAGATGACCAGACATGGGGTATACACTATACATAGACAGTATATACACAGCTATGTGTCAGCTTCCCAACAACACAATCTTCGCTGCAGAACCACGAATGGCGACGGCAGGAGCCGACCGCCGAAGTACGGTGGCAAGTAAAGCTTTGATGTCGACAGGTCAGAAAGCTAGCCCTTTCCATTTATCAGCAGATTCGTGGCGTGCCATGAGCCATAGGCGGTAGCACTCAACCTGGTGCAATTGCCCTAAATGAAGGATCACAAGCTGGTGGTTTCCAGGACAGATTTTTGTCAGCCTTGTCAGCCTTGTCAGCCTTAAGCTGCTGAGTTGATTCTGTTGCTCAATTTGGCAAGGCCGAATAACCTGGACGCTTCACCATTTCGTCCATAACCTGGCAAGGCATCTTGCTATAAGGCCTGTCTATACGTCGACCTCCAGATTGTCACCTGGTCGCATTGTCGTTAGCTCGTTCATCACGGCCACGCGTCTGGTCGTGCTTACTTGTACCAGTGCCGACAAAGCGGAAAGGCGTTTCTTGTGGCCGCCACTTCAGGTGGACGAGCTCTGCTCCAACTCGAATGATTTCGATGAGAAGACGAAGCGAAGTGAGAACAGTGGTGATCGACACGGACATGATCGACTTCTGCTTCAATACCTGCTGGCTCTATGGTGGTCAACTTTGTCGGATTAGAGTGGACTGTCGTTGCTAGTGTACATCCTTTCTGACCGGATTGATGTGAAGATATAAACCTGAATGTACAAAACTAACATGCAAGGAGGCGTTGATCTGGTCGGTTGCACCACATTGTTTGCTCACCAGCTGAGAATGCAATGTCTCGAAACGAGATTGCACACATGTCACATTCCGCTTACGGGCGATGTTGCGAAGCAAGGGACGACATGTCGTTGTTGTTCTTTGCACATCTCTTATGCCATAGCCTTACTCCTGGAAAGAAATGCGTAATAGACCATGCAAAGGGTGCGTGGCAGACCTTGTCCAATGACAGTGATGGTAATCCTGCTAGATCTATCAACAAAGGTGACTTTCTTGGCGGCTCCCGCTGTGCTGACGCAATATTTGCTTGTGTGCCCATGAGAAAGCAAGACTGCCGAGGTGCGGCCTCCTAGCTTCAAAAGTCCCATACGTTTTGTGCTAATTACCTGCAAGCAAGCGAGCAAGGTCGACCAGGCATTTTCGCCATGACAAAGTCACTTCTGAGTCTGTCGCCTGAGCTCATCGTTCAAGTTGTCTCACACGCTGATTATGTATCTGCTCTTGCGTTATCCCTGACGTGCCGTACTATGCACGGATGGGTGACCGTCTCCAAGAATGAGTACAGCATGATTGACTTACTGCAAATCGAACGATGGCCCTGCTACAATGGGGCTGCACAGGCAGAAGGTTGTCTCAAACAACCTTTGTTCAACCGCGACTACTTCGCCTGTGGCCTGTGCCTTCATATTCGAGCCACGACCAAGTTCTCCAATGCAATGATGAAAGGAAAGAGAGGGAAGAACTCTATAGCGGCTGACGCGATACCGGTGCAACGACTCACTCGATTCTGCATCGACTGTGGTATTCAGACTGGACGATACATACCCGGAACCGCATTCAGTTTTGGGGGACACAGTTTTGGCGGCTGCGACGATAGTGGTGGTGGCTATGGGCTGGTCTGTGGGCAGTGTCGTAGCTTCGAGCGAACTGCCTGGAGTTCTGGCAACAGTCGGTCAACTTGTTCGTCTTGCATCAATGACCTATCAGCGCCTCCGCTAAAGTGGTACTAACAAGCGCAGAACTAGCATTTGGTAAGATTTGGCACAAGTACAGTCGTTACGACCTAGCCACTAGAAAGTCTCGAAAAGTTGAGACAGCAAATTCCTATAAACTTTGCCTTTTCTGCAGTAGCTCCTTTATGTGTGAAGTTAGCTTCTCGATCTCTGTGTTCTGCTTCTCAATCTGTTTGCTCTGCGTCGCCAAGACGCTCATGAGCTCTCTTTGTTGCTGCTCGAGGCCTTGCCGTTGTTGTAGATGGTCGATGCGCTGTTTTTCAAGTTGCGTCAATAGCGCAGTCTCGCGTTCTTTGGTATCCTGCCGCTGCTGTTCCGCGTCCTGCCTTTGTTGCGCCAACTGTCGCTGCAGACTGTTCACTATAGTCCGAAGCTCAGCCTGCAATCCACGACTACCCGAGGGTTTCTTGAAGCTCTCGTCCTGAGACTCCACAGTGCTCGCATCGTCCTGCAAGTTCTGCACACTGATATCATCGAATCCCGCACTAAGTCCAAAAGACTGAGTAGCCGGATCTGGAAGTTGTTCAATCAGTTCCCTCAGCTGTTTCAGGAAAGGCAACGCGAAGATCTTGCAGACGTTGATGGTGAATTGGTAACACCTCCACCTGTCCTTGCCCTTATCACGCCCAAATGTGAACTCTCTCAACGTTTCTCGCCAGTATGTGATTTCTTCACCGTTGACCTCAGGATAGTGAGCATATATGCGTGCTCCATTGTCATCGTGAGACATCGAAAAGCCCAGCACTCGTCGGTGCACGACATTTGTGCGTTTTGCCCCACGAGCGAGATCGACAATGCCACGCTGGTGGACAGTCATGCTGTGGGCGTTGGGCATGTCCGCCAGCTCCAGTCCTTGTTTCCCACACTTGACCTCGGCAGTCAGAAAGGGGAAGTAGATATCCTCTCGAGCCGTGTACAGTGACTTTTTGGTAGGCTCAACGCCGAGCTTACGCCTTTCTTGCTCGTTGAAGTTCGACCAGTTGTACCCGATAGTGTGATCAGGTTGCGGACGTGGACCATAGAAGGGTATCGACTTGATCCATGAGTCGTTGTAACCTTCTCTCAAGTTCCCTAGTTCCTGCTGGCCCAGAATGCACAGATTTTCCACCGATGGCATGATACGAGGATGCAGGTCAGCACCGAGACGAGACTCAGATCGGCCCCGGAGGTTCGTGTGGAAGGCTGGAAAGTGGTCATCGTCGAACAAATCGTCTGTCGGAATGGGCTGCCCAGTTGTAAACAAGCTCTCACACAGCGCTCGATCTTCGGCAACCATGCCTTTTTTCGATGGACGCATGTAGCTCCCCTTCGTTTCTCACACCCATCCAGAAGCACTTGAAACTCTATCTCGTCCAGCTGCAAGACGTCAGATACCGAACGCCAGACGCTAGGGATGAATACACAATATTATTTCCATCTCAATACGAGCCGTTCTCAGAGCCACTCTGACAAAGTCTGCTTGGTGGTAGAACACATTTTCTTTCCTTCCTGCTCAAACGCTATCAGCCCAGGTAGGCGGCTCGTTGATCCAATGCAGTCCTGATGCGTCCATTCTTCGCACTTGATTTGCTCTAGCCCTCGATACAATGGCTTCAGTTGGTGAAGGCCTACAACAATCTTGCATGATGTCGACGATACAGTCATACACTTTGTGGGTGTCATGAGTGCAGGGTGGCATAAAAATCTTGACGGCGAAGCAATGTTGGCGGACAAAGCACCAGATGCGGCTGAATTTGACTGAAGGGTTATTTTCTGGTCATGATTCTAGAGCTTAGACTTCGTATCTGGCATTCACTCAGTAGCCCTTCACAGGTTCTGGCGCGTGGGATAGCCTTGTGATGCCAGACTTTTCACTGGACCATCAGGTTCCAAAAGGGATTGGCTGGCAATCATCTAGTAAAACTATCTGTAGGGAGGACCCTGAGGCAGCTAGGGCAATACCATGTGACCCTTCCCCACCTCTGAGCTGCATTAGTGGGACCTTCCCGTAGTCTGCATTTGCAAGTTCGATCACTGACTTACGCATTTCATAGTGTATCAAAAGGCGAACACGCAGACAAGACATCAACTAGCGCGAAAGCCGCCCATTTTGGCTTCGTTCATATGCAATAACCCTACTGTGAGACATCTCCCACTAGCGGTTTGCGTTCAGCAAACCCGATGACTATAATAATGACGCCTTGCTGATTCTCGGCTTGCGCTCTCTCCATGTCAATGATTCCATCCTCGAACCCTCGCAAACGCCAGTCTCGAGATTGGGAGGCTCTGCAAACACCGCGGTCAAGTCAGAACGCATGCAAGAGGCAAAGGTCCACCACAAGTGACGATTCACCATCACAGTCACGCTCACGATCACGGTCACCATCTGCATTCTGGAACAATTTGAGTGTCATTCATCTCACAAGAGGTGCCTTGGAAGAGCTCGACCGCAGGAACAGCACAGGGAGAACTCTCACCTGCCCTGACGCGTGCAGTCAGGCAGTTACTCCTGTGGCAGACTATCTGGGATACTGCACTGTGCGCACCTTAAATAACCTGCAACGCTTTGCACGAAGAGGAGGACCGGATATGTCGGATGCACAGGGAGTAAGTAAGGCCATGAGAGTCGATAGCTACTTCTAACTGATCGGCAGTATCGAATTCCTGGAGACAGACCTCAACGAGCGGCCAGCTCTCGACGGTCGGCATCACGCACTTCCAGACAGAACCCCACCCCAACACCCAGTGAACAAGCGTCGACAGAGACTGCCAACACGAAGAGCAGTGGACCTTACAACAGGAATTTTCAACAGAACCTTGTCGACCATGGTGTCTTCCCTGCCAACTACAAATATCCCGACGGCCGGATTCCGCCTCTGCCACGTAACTGGAGCGAGATTAATGAGAGACTGGTAGTGCCACGGCGTTCCCTCTCGCCGTCTCGCGTATCAGGGGAAGACTTCCAGAAATTCCAAACAGCGGATGGCGACGCTTTCAAAGAGAAGCAAGTGTCAGAATCAGTCATTTCCATCATTGATGGCCAAGACAGGAATGGTCAGTGCAAGTCTGGAGGGGTCGCGTTTCGCAACCTCGAGCCTTTGACCGACGGCACTATCAAGCCTGGAAATCCTGACATCTACGAAGGCGCTAGACCGGAACAAATTGATCGACGAGTTCGAGACGAGCTCAGAGGGATGATCATACCCACAACACAAGAAGAGCTACCTGTATGCCCCAACTTCTTTGTGGCTGCGAAAGGCCCTGATGGGTCATTGGCAGTGGCGATGCGTCAGGCTTGCTATGATGGCGCGTTGGGTGCTCGCGGCATGCACAGTCTGCAAACTTATGGATCAATCCAGTCTGTGCCTGACAACTCGGCTCACACAGTCACGGCCATTTATCACGGCGGAACACTGAAAATATATACAGTCTCACGGGCCGAGGCAGTTCATCCACGAGGTCATCCCGAGTATTACATGCATCAGCTCAATACTTGGGGCATGACCGGCAATCTCGAGACATTCCGACAAGGGGTCACGGCTTTTCGCAATGCTCGAGACTGGGCAGAGCAACAAAGAAATGAAGCGATTGCTCACGCCAACAACATTGTACACACAGATGCGGGTCTGGACATTGAGGACACGAGTCTTAGCCCGGAAAGCGTCCGCTACACAACACCCCCGACAGAGCGAACCTTAGACACTAGCTTGGCGCATGAGTCGTCCGTAGCTGGACTCGAGACAACCAAGAGGAATCGTACAGACACACAAGGCTCCAGTCCAACACAGCAACAGAAAAAGCGCAGTCGTGTCAATAATTGATCTAAATCGCTGACCTTAGAGGGCGGTACAGCCTCAGCTAGTGGATCAACGAGCGTCTCTTTTCAGTTTGCACAGCACGACCTAGATCGAGATCAAGATGGCTCTAGCAATGACACTGAAGAATTCAGCAATGAAGGAGCGCTTATTTGATATACTTTAGATACGTGACGATAATCCGAGCTAAGTTGAGTCGAAAGAAAACAAATTGTGCATCATGGTCGTAGCTGATTGATTGAGAAGTTTGTACAGGTAAACATATGCAAACTCAATAGCTTTGCTCTACGGCTAAGAATCCAAGTCTGCCTTGACTTATACTGCTTGCCCACATCATTTCTTGCCACCATGATCCAGGTCACGATGCTTCGAACTAGGTCACTGTAGATGGGTCACTCGTGCAGATGGACCAACACGCTTCGTGGTTGATAAAGCGATGAGAAGTAATGAGGTTGCAGCGTCTTAAATATGACTAGCATTGGACCTTGATGTCAGCCTACAGGGGAGTGTTAGTTCCACTCAGTTAGCCCGAGCTCACACACTCTCGAGCCGCTCTCGGCCGGCTTTATCGACGAGGTTGTGAACGCGTGGTCTCATCGGTCCGTGTTTTCATGGTGGACAGCAGGTATTCAAGGGCCTTGTAATGCGACTGCGGCCAGGTCTTGTCTTGCGTGCACTGATCGAGGTACTTCTGCAAGGTCGGCAGGTAGTGGTACAGCACAAGCTTCACCACTCGAGACACTCCTACTCACGAAGGTGACCAAAAATTCGTAATCTCGGCGTCCATCGTCGTGCTCTTGAGCTTTCCACTATCCTTGACTACCTCGATGCTGCCTGTACGTTCGCCGAATTGTGCCAGGATGCCGAGGTCAATGCTAAGCTGTTGTCCATCATCCATGGGCTACAGAAGGTCCACACATACCTCACGGAACAACAAGACAGCGTGAGACAAGCTCCGCAGATCTGGACAACCCAGATTCGGTTCCAGCAAGCTGAACTAGAGCACCAGGCAGACGTGGCCACCGAGCGAGATAATTTGCAACACTTAGTGGAGGTGGGTAGCAAGATAGATGGCCTGCTAAGTAGTCAGTGGAGGCCAAAAGAAGATACTACAGTTTTGCGTGGTAGGTCGCCATTTATAGAAGGCTCCGACATCGACACCGTTCTTACGGAGGCGGCATTGCTCTGACCAGTCTCGTAACTGCTGCAATTAGTGATTTATCCAGCATTCGGCATGCGCCGACAAAGCGTAGCATCTGCAATCCTGTTACTATGCCACGGCCACCTGTGAGAAGGAGGAGGCAGAACAGTTTCAGCCCGAGGAGATGCGTATCCATACCGGATCCGGCACGGGCGCGAAAAGCGACTTTCCAATGATCGTGACACGTTGTACTTCCTCTGATCTGACCTGTGCTGCAGCAGATAATTCGTTCAGTACAGCCAAGCTAGGCACTTGATAGACGTTAAATTTTTTCGCAGAGAGATACCCCGGACATTGTTAGTGCTGCAAACGGTACTCTATTGAGTGTGCCGGCGGGGACAGTGCAGAGTCGCTTGTATGATGTTTGTGACAGAACGTCTTGAATTGGCAAGATCAGATTCTTGGACAATTCCAGCAGTACATTGCTGAGTCGTTTTCCAGAAGCGGAACCCTCCCTCAATCGCTGAGCAAGATTAGGATTTTCGACCTGAGTGAACATGAGCTACATTCACATTTTCAGTCTATATGACTCGAGCAAGGTAAGTTCGACTCTGCTATATATGCACATCCTCCCCGTTACTGCGGTCTCAGCGTAATCCTAGCGTGGTCTTCCGAGCCATCGCCTGCACGGACAAGTTGCACCCTGGTATGCTTATAGTAGCTCGCCATCTCCAGCCCGTCAAACTTCTCCGCTTGTGGTGGTGCGTCGAAATTTGGGTTGTCTCGTGTCAGGGTCGACACAAACCCAAGTACATCAGGGTGTCGGTTCACCTGTCTGAAGTAGAATCCCGCTATACCCAGGGCCAAAAGCACACAAGAAATAACAATGTCTACTGACACCCAAGCCCAATTTGTCTGATAGATCTCCGTGGTGAAGATTGTCGTAGCGGGAGAAGGAGCCATAACGTAGTTCAAAGTCTTGCCACTGGGAAGCATGTAATTGAGCGGATCAGACTCAGGAACAGCTGATAAGGTAGTATTGGTGCTGCTTGACATCGCGAGGTTGGTCTGTTGAAGCGAGATGAGCCAAGCTGTGTTGATCAGCGTTGCGAGTCGGTAGTCGAGGTCTTGTTGAGGAATTGCAGTATCGTTTACGGGTTGATAAGTAGTCTCGTAGACGTCAGCGCCTGCCAGATAAGCGACTATCGTTGATGCGGGACCCCAGACGTTCACATCGGTATTCTTGTAACTGCCAAAGCTGTTGAGGAAGCTGAGAAGGTTGACGATAGGCGATGCACTGTCTGTGTTGGCGATTGGGTATTCAGAAAAGATGCTATCGGTTTCCAATTCTTGGGGTCGCTGGATACTCCGTGCTTGTGTCAGATAGCAGTTTTGATTGCTTGGGCATTCGACGCTGACTTGAATCCACTCAACTTCCGCTCTGCACTCGTAAGCCTTGATCACCGAGCCAGACCAATCAGGAGATGAGAATGATTGGGAAGCGTAGATAATCGTGGGCGGTCTGAGAATAGTGTTCAGGAAATCGTTGTTAAGGCTGCTACGCACGTCAAGTAGATATTGCCAGTCACTCCACTTTTGGCTTGATGTATCGGTAGTATTAGTATCCGTCGAGTTCGTCAACATGCTTGTAGAAGTCGTGCCGTACCACTCCATGAATCGATTGTAACCTGTCATATTAGCAAGAGCAGTGACGCCATCGCTGTCCGTCCTATAGTCAGGTGGCATGTAGCTGAAAGACAAAGGTTCCTGGCAATTGAGCGTTACGTAGGAGCTCGACATGTTGAATTCAGTGCCGGCATCTGCAGTCAGATTGTAGACAGTGATACCAACGAGCGACGAGCTGGTACTATTTGCGTCAGGTGTCAACCATTCAGAATTGTTGCTCGACTTGATAGAATGAAAGTACGGAATCTTGACATTGCCCCAGACATCGTTCTCACTATCTGCAAGACGGTCGGTCAGTAATGCGGACGTAAGGAGAGCGCTTGTAGCTGGCAAGGTGAGGCTAGACGATCTTCGAGAGTTGAAGGCTGTTAGATTGGCGCTTGTGTCAGTATAGAAAGCCGTACTGGCCGAGTATGTGGACCGAGTAGTCCTGCCAAGGACACGCCCAACACCTTGGCCTCCAAGCGGAGACAGGAGCCAGAGTAGTACTACACCTACACCGATAAGTCCAGGTCCTTTCAAGGCGACTGAGAGTTGTAGAGCGTTCGCCAAACTCTGACTGCCATAGAGTTGTTCAAGTACACCCATCTGAGATCCATGTTCCGCTCGGTGTAGAGCATAGGCCTTGAGAAAGCGACCAGCAATTGCTGCAAAGATGATCGGAAAGATACTGACAGCGATACGAGCAGCATCAATGATGATATCTCCACCATTGAAGGACATATCAACTCCTCGGATAGTGTGACTGGCGTAACCTATTGGCTTTTTGTTGTAAGCAATAGCCGCGAGAGCAATGCCGATAAATAGTAGAGGCGATGCTGCTAGAAGAAGATCAATGACCATCAAGATCGTTCTCATCCATACCGGACGTTCTGTTGAGAATGATCCTTGACCATGCTGTCGATCAGGTGTGTTCAGAGAAGACGAGTGCGACTCATCAAGAGCAGTGACGGTCGAGTTCATCAATGGTTTCTCGGTATCTATTCTACGTGATTCGTTATACTCTGTAATGGCCATTGTAGTTGTCGGTATGGTGGCTGTAAAGCTGCAGACATCAGAAAAGATGTCTTGATGGCTATCGCAGTTTTCTAATCACGAAACCAACAGAAGGACCAGTCGACTTGGTGGGACTCGGCTAGAGGAAGCTTCATGGTTTCGTGTGGCCTAGATGAGGCTCGAGTAAGCTTACGACGATTGGCTGGGTGCGATCTTCGCAAGTTTATGGATATCAGTCAGCCACAAAATGCGGGTGGTGGGTTTGGAGCAGCACGATAAGAAAGGTGATCGGAAGTGTTTCCCAAACAGCGAAGTCTAGTCGGCTCTATACAGTCGACCCACATCCGAAACCAACGAGACACGTCCTAAGTGTCGCTTACCGTTGATTTATCACTCTACAGCCAAAAGCTTAATATAAGTTGATCTAATCTGTATGTAAAACTCGTACTCGCCTGCATCCTAAAACTCGTCGATAGGTGCTCAATGCAAGTCCGCCAATTAGACCTGTTACTGAAAAGTGTAGCTCCTGTTTGTCTCTCGTCGAGCTGAAGAAGAATAGTCGAATACAGGATAGCGTCGAACTCTGTCGCGGTTCTTGTCTAGATTGAGGCAACCCGCTTTGCATTAAGTTTATGGTCCGTGGTCTCGAACACTTCAGCCGCCTTGGCTAAGGACACCTATTTCTATTCTTCTCATCCGCTGTTGGTCAAACTGCATGTTCGCCTTCCATGCTGTTTAATAAAGAAATGGCTAAGCACAGCCGAGCTTCTGCGATGCTGTTCAACTCATATACAGGGTACGTACATCTTTGACGGCCTTGATAGCATCTTATCCATACGGCAAAGTGTGCTAGGGAGCAGCTTTTCAGTTCGTTGACGTGGCGTCAGAGTAGCGCGAAGTTTCTTTCAGCTGAGATGCACGTCGCTGCTTAGTGCATTTTATGGTCAGCTACTCGATATCGTTAAGAACATGTCGACCACATGTCAGGGGAGACAGAGCATGCACGTGCATTGCTGACCATCCAGTCGACTGATGCGATCTTGCCATAAAAAACTCGAGGGTTATCACGATCACGTTTGGATCTGCGATGCAATTTTGTTCTGTCGCACTGAGCGCAATCCAATCACTGCGGACGCAACGGCTCTCTATCCTCCAAGATAATACCATGTCTTCTACCTGTCTTTTTCTTCCACAGAAGCGAAGCAGACATGATCTTCTGCCATCTGAACTGTTGAATGGGTTCTTGATCTAAACCTTCCAGCCTGATTCTTCCCACATGCTCATCAGCTTGGTAATCATACCAGCATGGTACTGCGTCGAGATTCTTGTGTTTCTCTACATATTCGCCTGGCTCAAGATATCGCGATTATCGCGCCTAAAATTCTGACTGAATGTGAGCAAGTCACTTCGAATGAGGATCATTGCCCAACGAAGCAGACCCGTGAGCTCGTCGAAAAGACACGACACAGTCAATTCGACATGTATCATGATAACAATGGTCGATAGTAGCATAAGCCCCAACAGAACTAACAGAGGCCATGCGACAACTTCGAGCACGAACAGGCGTGTTTGTTCGGTGTGGAATATCGCTCTTTCGACCTCTTACCCATGTCCTTCGCGCTTGATAGAGTCGTGCCTCGATGGCCGTGCGAACTTTGGCACTGCTAAGATCGTGACTACGGGTGGTGAACAGACTCTGACAACGCTCGAGCATCATCGTTATCGCTAGTTGCTGCTCCTCATCGGAGATGGCTCGCCACTTAAACTCGATGTCGTCCCAGACAGGCTGGTTACACATCGCTTGGTGCATATTCTTCGCAAACAGCTACACCTACGTTAAGACCTCGTAAAACTAAAGGCTAAAGACTCACCATAGAGTTGGCCCAGTCCACCTTGGTGAATTGCAAGTCATCTTGAAAGTCGTCCACTTTGGTCCGGGCATGCATGATATGGGTGCGCTCCTTCAATCAACGCGACCGCTTTGATTAGTACGCAAGCTTGCTCCACAAGCGTCTCAGGAGCTGCAGGCATATGTTGCCTGCAGCTCGCGATAGGTCTGGCTGATCGATGTGTAGAATGATCCAAAACTCGACTTTTGGTGCAGAAATCGAGCACGTGTTGCGGTCTCCGATGAGAATGAGTTGTTATGATGATATGTTGCCTGAGGCTGCCGCTTCACGGCTTCTATCATCCCTTGACTGCCCTACTCTACTCTTGTAATGTCGTTAAGTGGCTGTACTAACAGAATATATCTACTGACGTACAACTAGAGATTAGTGTATAAGACACGAAAGGTGGCAGAACACGGTAGTGTTGCTAGTGTCGAGTTGAGTTGCGTGGGGCTGAACTAAGTTGACTGCGCTTGCGCTTCTGATCGTGCATGTTGTGCAGACTAGACGGAGTGGTTAGGTCTGTGCTCTGGTCATTATGTCTCCGCTGTTGATTCGAACACATATAGTAGAAGTGAGCTCCTGCATCAGACAACGAGTTGCTGTATCGTAACACCGACTTGGGTCGTGCACTTTTGATGTCGTGAAGAGATGAGCTTAAGTATATCGAGCTTTTATTAAGAATGTTACTTAGCTACGAGCGAACCACAACGTATCTCTATAAAGACTGTCTTATCTGCATGGTTCGAGCTATCGATACGATACTATAGCTGTTTGCTAAGACAAGATACTGGCGCACGACGCGGGGAGGACTATTAAGGTCCAATACTTAGTATTATATAATGGCGCGATAGCGACGTTAATAAAGGATATGTATCTCCTGCAGACGGCACAACTAGGCAGTATCTATGGCGTCCATTCCAGTACCGCTCCAAAAACATGGTCGTTAAGGCATAGCATTTATTCACGTAACCCTCGATGATGAAATTAAAAAGCCTTTTAATTAGTCATGTCGACAACATTTACTGATAGAGTAGCTAATACTGCAGTATCTCTCTAGCCCCAGTACTAGACTATGTTGTTCTTCCTTCCCAGGATGCTTATCACAGAACGCATCACACGCTCTAGGCTAGACGCTTTTCGGTATGTCTCAAGTTTCAGGCTGGCTATGTCTTTCTTGAACTGCAGGAAGAGGTTGAATCCTGCTTGGTGGAAAAAGAAGTTCGCTGTGGAGGCTTGAGACTTCGTGTAGTCGCCGCCTTGCTGCCACTCAGGAATACTCTGCCTATCCGCGCCTAGGTGCATGCCGGCGCAAGCTAGCACCCATTAAACAGAGACATGTTCAAATCGACTCTCAGGAGCAAATGGAACTATTGCCGACATCCACATTCTTGCCCCTACAGATCGTGGTCAAACACTTTCTTTATCTGCGATATGAAGCTATGCAACCTGAGACTCCATACAGCGGTCTCTAGATGACTTGGACAACTGCCAGGCTCTCTTGAGCTCGTTTGTGCCATCGGAGATCTGTTTTCTCCCAATCACGCCTGCTTTCCAATGTACTTCATCGTGCTTAGGCACAGTTGTGGAGGTCTACAGTAGAGGGACAACACCTTGCCTCTTGACGATGTGAATGCTTAAATGTGGGTCGATAGTACAGCGCATCCAGGCAGAACATTACCCTTTTCTGAGAATCAAAGGTATCATCTCCGTTATCCTGAGCAGCGTCAACGACAGTATTGATCCTGCTTCGGAGCCTGCCTGCACACATAGCTAGTACACAATCAGGATGCTCGCTGACTCCTTCCACTTTGGGCTCAGGTTATTTATTCGACGGCATTGACCTGACATCCGGCGTGTTCACACACGCACAGCGCTTCCCATGATGTTTGCGATGGCGCTACGGAGGTATATTGGACCTCAAAATGGTTGTCTGCTGGTCCGTGGATTCCCGTATGGTCTTGGTGCAGATGCTCGCGCTCTTCTTTGCCATTCACGAAGCACAGAAATAAGTCCCAAACAGCGCCAGAATCCGTCGCGCCAGCCTCTAGAGTTGCAGCCAGAGATATACAAGTGGCTCCGAGCGTGGATTGTTATCAACGCGAAACAACGTACAACGCTAGCTCTAGAGACTTCTGGGGCCACGTCTTCGACGCGATTACAAGCTACGATCTGGCAAGCAAGAAGTTTGTAGCAGCTACCACACTGGTCAAGCTGACGCGATGCAGATGACGTGATTGAAAACACATAGTCAGACAAGTGACGAGCAGAGTCGGTTTTGCAAACAAGAGAAGGTACCACTGGCGAATCTAGCCACCTGTCGTAAGTTAATGTATGACAGATGCCATAAGCCCTACGAGGTTGACCGAGCCGATAGCTTGACTGCGCCAGAGCATGAGCAATGCAGTACCACAAAGGCTGGTGCGGCTCACATGAACCACCACTGCAGCTAGACCCCTTGAGTTGATGGTCTACCTTGATACGATCTCACTTTACTGACGATGTGCTGTAGCTTTTGCCCACAGGGAGTGAGCTCAGTCTGTCTGCAGCGATCCAAGACTACCTTGTTGTTTGGCACAACGACGAGCTCATGCGAAGCATGAACTCTCATCTCTGCTGGACACCAACCACAGTCAGCAATTTCACACCGTAGACTTGGTCTCACTTACTCTCCTCAGCGCCATGGCATGGCTCAACAATGGCGGCACTGTGGTATGTCAGACCAACCAGTGATATATCATGTGCGAGTGTACATTTCAGCATGGCTGCATATCTGAGAGTAAGCTTTGTCTACACACTGGCGAGCGGGAGATTTGATAGCTCTCAGCGAATGCAACCAGTACTGTTGCCAATGGTCATCGGTCCATGAACAGATCAACTGCCTGAAGCATGTGGGCTGTGCTTGAATATAGCTACTAAGATCGCTTCGTATGGCGTCATCCCAGCACAGCTACCACAGCAGAGAATTGTAGGCACACCACCTCCTCATCCTCGCCTGACGCGTGCGGAGGTAAAGTGATAGGTATGCCTGACCCACTGCCGAATGAGACATGCTGCAGGATTTACAACACTAGTCGAACCAGTCACAAGCAACAAAAAGTTGGATCTTCCCGTGGTAAGACCGACCCCAACACCTGATTGGGTTTGACAGACTGGAACAAGGCAGAAAAGAAGGACTGCACCTGCTCTAGAGTGATGGTCCAGCAGGCGAGGTGCATGCAGCATCCACGCCAGTTGACCAGCTTAACCGCATCGCATGCTCCAGTCACCAGTCTGCTTGACAGCCACTCGCACCTTTGACTGACTGACTGACGGACTGACATTTGTAATGCCGATCAGCAAACCATCATCACACAAAATCATTGGCGCCGGCCTATCTGCCCTTCTCAGTATTGGCAGGTGACCCCTGTCTTGTTCCGCAACATATGAGATGAGGTGTGATTTGCAATTTAGTGCTCAGGAAGTGAATGTCTAGCAGTGTGGACGTATGAAAGTGATGTCGCATAGTCTGAACATCAGACAGACACTGTCCCTTCTGCCGTGACCAAGAATGCTTCAGATGCTCACAGTTGGAAGGCTTGCAGTGTAGAGATATTAGATCAGTGAAATGAGAAGATCATGGCTCTGGTCGTGGTACAGTACTACACAGAGTAGACTAAATGAATGGTCGTAGCGGTTAAAACAAAGAGCAAGTAGGTGTGGTGTGAGTGAATGAGACGCCTGTTTCGCGGTGGAGCAGTATGCGCCACAGATGTGGCCGTGCGATTCGGCTCACCCTACTCACACCCACAACTCACCCCCAGCTCACCCTCGGCTTACCTGCAGGGTGAGTTAAAGCGGCAGCAGCTCACCCACTAAGACGGAACGAGAAATTAAGAAGCGAGAATCTGTACTCTTGTCTAGGAGTACTATATACTACAACTACTATCCCCTTATATAGGATAGGGCTAAGAGATTACCGCACCTATCGCCTTATCTAATATATCTAGTTTAACTCAGCACTCCTTTAACGGATTATAATATTTCAAGAGAGGCGCCTTATAGAACTTCTACTTTAATAAGCGGAACGTATACGCTGTATTATCGGGCTATATAAATAGCCCCTTCTTTCTACCTCTCTCTATCCTTAATAATAGATTAGTAAAGGGAGACGTAAGCTTAGTATATTTCTTAATAAATATACAATAGAAGTTAGTAAAGCCTAAGAAGCTTTATATCTTAGTATAGCTTATAGGCTCTAGCTACTCTATAACTATACTAACCTTACTAGGATCTATCTCTACGCCCTTAGTAGTAATTTAGAATCTAAGGAAGTTAACTAATATCGTATAGAACTTATACTTAGATAGCTTAATAAATAAGCTATACTCTTATAGTTAAGAGAGTACTTCTTATATATACTATATATATATTTCGTAGTCGCTACTATAGATAAGAATATTATTTATATATATAATACAGATTGTATTAAGTAACCTAGCTAAGATAGTGTTAATATATACCTAAAAGATAGCTAGAGCGTTTATAAGGCTAAAAGGTATTATAAGGTACTTAAAGTATCTATAGCGTATACGAAATATAGTCTTTTAACGGTCTTCTTACTTAATATAGATCTAATAATAAATATCTTAAATATTAAGCTTAGTAAAGAACTTAGCTTTACTTATTTAGTTAAGAATCTCTAGGATAAGTAGTAATAGATACTAGTTCTTAATTATTACCTTATTTAGCGCCCTATAGTCGATATAAAGGCGTATACTCTCGTTCTTCTTAGGTATAAATAAGATAGGGGCGCTAGTAGGTGACTCGCTTACTTATATCTAGCCCTTTACTAGCGCGTCTTATAAGTAACCTCGTAGTACTTTAAGCTCCTTTATACTAAGTAGGTAAATAAGACTATATAGAGTAGTAGCTCCTTCGGCTAAAGTAATAGAGTGTTTAACCTTTATATTTAGTAAGAGAGCTATTATATTTACCTTCTACGATATATTTATAAACTCCGTAAACTATACTAGCAGCTTAATATCTTTATATATAAGTTATAATTCGTTCTTATCTTTACTTATAACATCTATCTAATTAATATTAACTCTAGGTCTGTACTATAAAACGTATATAGTGTCTTTAGGTTTAATCTATAGATACGTAATTAAGGAGTATAAATAGAACGGCTACCTCGCTCGGTATTACTATCTTTTTTTAGACTAATTAATATCTAGATTTATTTCTTCTAGCTAAGGTATACCTAAGATAAGATCGTAGTCTTTTATAGTAGTAAGTAAAAAATATCTTATACTCGCTTTATATATACCTTAACTATCCTATAATAATAACTTACAGTTAACTTAACTATAAACCGAAACGTTTCTACCGTCTATAGCGTAAGCTGTATAAGGGGTATCTAGGATTATAAAGAGAACTCGGTCTATAAAGGTCTTTAACAGAAAATCGCTTTTCGCTCTAGAGTTGATAAGAGCTTAGAGAGTATACTCCTCGCCTCTAACGCGTAAGATAACTTCAGTTTATATACTTTTTCTAAGCTTAATACCGGTAATAAGAGCTAGTCCTAATAAGATAGCTGTAGAGTTTACTAAGATTTTATATTTTTTAATAACCCTATACCGCTCTATAGAGGTACTTATATAGAGCTTATACCGTACGTATTATACCAGCTCTAAAAGTAGTCTAGAGACTCGTACTTAAAATAAGCTTCTTTTATCTACTGTAACCTCTAGTCTAAACTATATTAAGACTTTTAAGAGCTACGAGATTCTACCTTCTTTATAGCACTAGCAGTACGCTAGCGTTTCGTATATATATCGCTAGCGCCTTATATATATATTAGTAAACTCTTCGTCTTCTATATTTATACTTAGCGGAGGTCTTCTTATCTTTAAGCTAAAGCTCTAATCTAGTCTTAGTTATTAACCTTCTTAATATCTATAAGAACTACGCTTCTTAGCGCTAGCTTAAGTATGTTAAGATAGTACTACACCTATCTCTCTTTAGTTATTATATCTACTAGGATCTCCTACTCGATACGCTTAATCTTAAGGAGTAACTAACTTATATTCTAACCGTCGCGTTAGCGTATATCGTATAATCTTAAAGTAGATTTAAAGAGATGACTAAGAGGATCTTTAATTAAGTCTTTAAGAAATATAAAGAATTACTCCTATATAAGGATTCTAGCCTTTTCTTAACTATAGGTAAGAGTAGTGTCTCCTTTTAAGAAGGCGGCTATTTATCGAATACGTATAGTATAGGTATCACTTAGGATACTATATATGTCGAAGTAGAGTTTAAGCTTATTTAAAAATATAATAAGTTATTTTATACCCTTCTTTCCGAAGAACCTCTTTAGGGC
>NW_027042762.1:0-44544 GCF_036872675.1 Lithohypha guttulata | reverse complement strand
AAGTATTCTCCCATGCTAAACATCATGGCGTGATGGGTGAAGTGATTGTCATGGAAGGGAACATCCTTGCCTGGAAACAAGGTCGAGGTCAATTCTTGCCACTCCGATCGTGTTGGGGAGTACCGGCAGGTATAGAGGTAATAAGTCAAGGCGAAAACTGACTCCAGAGATTGCTGTAGCTCAACACTTTCATGTTGTGCTTCCTGAGTATGATCAGCACTGTTACCACATGATGGATAACGAGTCTGTTACCTTAAAAGGTCCGTCGATGATGGTTCTCATGTAAGGAGACCGCTTCATCACCAGCTTGTGAACTCGCATCTGAGTATCCCCGCAAATGATTCGAAAGTCGTAATCGTTGGAGGTAGAAAGTAGTTTGACTTGCAAGCTGCAGAATGGTCAGATAAACCAAAATGCATGGACAAGATCACACACCTGTATAGACTCGGTTTCAGAGAGCTAGACGCTGGAGGAAAGAGTCTCTGCTTCCGCGGGACTGACTGGTTACGCGGAAATGGTTTCTTACCTCCTCGTTGATTCATAATGTCAAGTTGCGAAGCAATCGTGCTCGGATAGTTTACAGGATTAAGAAGGTTGTTAAGAAGAAAACAGCAATAATAAGAGGTTACGAAGTCCTTTATAGTATCCATTCGAGTTACTGCGCCACCAGGACTTTTAGTGCGACGCTCCACGACTTACTTTAGCTTTCTGATGTGTGTTAAGAACAGTGGTTTTCCAGCAACGGGAGGCATACTCCTGATACTGAAGATGATATGGTCCAGGATCCCTACTCCTATGTATCCGTAAACTTGATCTATGACTATATAGACTGTAACAAGACTGATATTTAGGTGACAACGTAACTACATAGTCTAGTATAAGGAACTAGAAGACATCCAGTCGATCCCTCAGGACATATCAACAGCCTAGATAGAGTTTTCCATCTTGTGGGTGAGAAATGAGTGTAGTTGCTGCTAGCGTTGCTGTCGAGAAAAATCATGCTACTGCTGCTGCCACATATGCTTGCCCAAGCCTCGACAGTCTCGAGCCATCCAACCACGCCTGGTCCGAGCCCGCGAACCAGGCGTACCTCCTGATTAGAGATCGAGCAGACAATATCTGCTGCGCTCGCGCCATGAATATCAGTCGACTCTCTTCATCGCCTACAACACCAAACTCTGTCAGCCATATCTCCGGTATACCATGCTGTCCAGCAAAAGCAATCACCAAATCGATATATATCCGGAAGTACTCTATGTTGTCTGCATTATCGTACCAGTGTACAGTTAGGAAGTCGAGGGGGCACTCATGGTTACAAGTAGCAACAAAAGCTTCGAGCCATGGTAAACCCATTAACGGAGCTGTAGAGTTCGCATTAGTGACAGCTGGAGATCCAATTTTAACAACGCCCTTCAAGTCAGTCATATATTCAATGTGCTTTTGCACTGCGACTTCTACTGCCAAGTTCGCCTGACTGTCAACATCTGGTTCATTGAAAGACAGAACGTGCCTGACACCTCGAGGTAGAAGTGAACGAACATCCGCTAACCATACCGATCGGTCAATGTTATCGTTGTGTAACATAGGTACAAATTCGATTGTAGAGGATACGAACTCGTTGGGCAAAGTAGCCCAATTATAGAGCCAGCTTATTTGTCCCGTGCCGAAGGCAGATGAGGTCTTGACATCTGTACATGCTAAGCCTCTTTTCACATCCGAGTCACTAGACGTTAAAGCTGGTGACGAGGGGGCGGTCGAGCCGCACTGAGGTTGATCCGATGTTTCGTAGGTGCGACTCAATGCGTTCACTTCCAGGGCGGCAAGCAAGCTGATAATAAGCGTCCACATTTGATAACAGGCACATTGATATGGTAAGTTGTGTCGGCTATCTACCTATATAGAAGAATGTTTGCCACTATTTCTGCCGGTACCCTATGCGTTGAGCTTAACTCTAGAATCCGTTCCATCCTAATAGTCGATTCACGGTCTTGCTAACATAATTGGCGTCGCCGCTAATAGCACCACCAGGCATTGAATTAGTAGACAAATCGTCACTAAGTACGAAATTCTGCCCGGAGTTGTACAGCCGGAAACCTTCGTAGAAGGCTTTGGGGACACCTGAAGCATTACGTTTGTTGAACATTCGTACTAACGTATTGTCCAAATCACTCTGAGTGCCATCGAAGATCATCTGGTAGATAGCTGACTCGGGACAGGGTATAAGTTGACCACTAGGCGGATAACAATTACCTAAGCCATTGTGAGATTGCATGAGTCCAGGGTTCGACAAGCTTCCATAAGTCGAGATGGCTCTCACACACCCCTGAGACTCAGAAAGCACAACCGCGAGTATTAGTCTCGGATCTACACCTGAAATGTTTGCATAATACTCGATAGCTTGGCGCAAGGTCATCGTCTCTGATCTTGTGTTGTTGATAGGTGGTGTGTTGAGACCTGCTGCGCAAGATTGTCCGATATGTGGTTCGTTAATCGACCACATCTCACTCCAGGATACCCAAGATGCAATGGCCGGCCAGGTGGGACTCGTACCGTCTCCAGAGAAGGCGGTAGACGTGACCACGGACGTTCTGGTACCAGTCTGTGTAGCATTGTTTTCAAAGAGTAGAACGTCTGCTAGACGATTGCCAGAGCTAGGTATATTAGTAGGTGTAGTCAGCGACTGGCTGGAAGAGCTAGGGGACGTTATCAATGGAGTAGTTTCCTCAGCCGCTGTTACCACTTTCTCGCTCGGGACTGTCTTTGTTAATGTTATCAGTGAGCTCACCGTGAGTGTAAATGTAAACGTCGTGTTACGGGATTTACTACTGTTCAGAGGAGCTGTAAGCGACGGTTCGGGAGTTGATCCAGCTGGAGAACTCAAATAAGACTCCGTCTCTGTACAAGGCGTTTCTGAGGGTGACTGCGCTGCACAAGCGACTTGAACTATATACAATAGTTGTAGCAGATAGAACAAATCCATTACTGCTCTTGCGCAACCCAGCCGGTGCCCTTTCCTTGTGTCCTTACAAAGAGATTTAATAGTCTCGTATAAGTGCATCGTGCTGATTCATGTAGTGCACCACAACTTTTCGTGGTGTCATATCTCCAGAGAAAGATAAGGCCGACCTCACGCCAGGTAACAGTCTAGGAATGAACCTGCATCATGATTTCGTCTTACTTAACGTCGGAATGCCTCATCAACGCCTTTCATGTGTGCGTGCACTACTTCCTGACACGACCGACTGAGCTGCATCTTGCAAGGCCTTTGCTTCCGCTCCCTGATATCCGGCTCCAAGATTACACACAACACACACAACTTGCTATCCGCTGTCCAGCACAGCTTGTCCGTGCAGTGCATGCAGCCAAACATACAGCTTGGGAGTATCACCAATGGCAGCGTAGACATCGCTTGGAGGATCTGTCGATCTTTGTATCAAGTACCTTCGGGTCCCATGTCGAGATCGAGATTGTCGAGCGAATGATCAGAGACGGCCAGCGTCTCTCGTGGTTGCAGAGTGTTTGTCGAAATAGATACGTGGCATTCGTAATGGCTCTCGACTGGACACGGTGGCAAAAGATGTCAGACTCGGAGATGTTGTTGACCGCGAACCGATTCCTCCATGCTCAGGCTACGCAAGGTTTGATGCTCTTGTTGGACACTTCTTGGCCCGATCGATCATTTGCTGCCTACCACGGTGAGTGGCTTATCAAGCTTAAGACGTCCACTACTAACATCGCCTATAGTCGAGGTTTTCAGATTCCGCACATTGCCAGAGATAGAGCGCCTTCACATGGTTGCTACTTCAGATCAGAAGTGCTGGAGTTGCCCCCGCCTAGGTATCCAGGATTTCGACTCAGCGGCGTGTGTCGGCTGCACCTTGCGTGACACCAAATGCACTGCCTGGCCCTCAGCGGACAGTCTAGAAAAGTTCATAAGGCTTCAAACTCTTAGCACCATGGGGCTAGTCCTCCGGCAACTAGTCTCAGTATCCGATGGACCGGAGCGAGCAAGAGAGATAGCACAGACTTTACCAGGCTCGGAGAATGCTGAAGAGACAGGCCGAGTATGTATGCAGATCGCGGAGATTGTCAATCTTATCACTGGTGGTTTGAATCGTAGACTAGGGCAAGAGTCGAGACGGGGAAGCTGGCCTTGAATTTAGCTACTGTGAAAGAATGTATGCGTCACTAACGCGATCTATATCTCTATCGTATATGATATTCCCTTAGTGGACCGCGATCCCATATACTAGTTCCTAATTCGTCTGAAGCCCACCTGGTAAGCTGTGTCGAGGGCCATCATAATCTTCACTGATCAGGTCTGCTGGGAGATCTAGCTCGCAGGCTGTTTGCATTTTGGTAAAAGCATTACAGGCGGTGATATCGCCCGACATATCCGTGCAGATATCGCCTGCTTGTTGCAGTTTCTCGGGTACCCATCCAGTCATGAAGTCACCATGGTAGCTGAGTCCTGATGTGTCGCCATTCGCGAGGACGAATGTGCCATTAGTGTACCGGAAGGCTTGAGTCTGCCAAGCGAGCTCGTACAACAAGGTCGGGATTCGCTTTGTAAATCCTTTGGGACACTCCCCATCATGAAGCAGCGAAGGGAACGCCACGTGACTTCTGTGGTCGTGAGAATCAAGGCTGACACCATCCCAACACGACGGAAACATAAGCTCAAGACGTAGACCACCAGGGCAATTAGCGTCAATGAAAGTCTTATTGGGCAGGAAGTGCCGCTGGAGTGATCCTTCGATTGGATCACTGCCCAGACAGTTAAAACCTATAGCTTTCTGCCGTAAGGCTTCCTCGGATATATCTTCTGGGCCCCATTCAGATGTTGGTGGATCAGGTATAGGGATCGAGATAGACCGCCGAAGGCTATTACCACTGATCATCCGAAAGCCTTGCTGAAAAGTGGTGCTGGTCTGTGATCCTGCTTCTCGATTCATGAAGTAGTATCTGGCTTTGGTCAATAACACATAGTCGATTGGCAGATACGTCCTCACACCACTAATCCACCCTTCAATGGAACTCTCTCGAAGTTTTGTCCATCCGGGGTAAAGTACAGGGCGGGGATCCAGTAGGCAGACTTATCTTCAGCAACAAGACAACTTGTGCAACCTGAATTGCGAAGCTCAGTGGAGGTGGTGTTATACCCGAAATCTAAACAAGCAATCAGAGATGGTTCAGCCTTCCGAGATGTAGACTAACTTTTAGCTCCAAATATCACATGTGCATGTTCACTAGCACGGCCAAAGCTCTGTAGCGGATCAATACGTCCAAATCCAATGGGGGTACTGCAGGGCAATCGCCAGAATACCGACAGCGCCGGTACGGCCAACGTTACGATGATAAGGACGCTGATCATCTTGACGTTACAAAGAAGAGATACATGTTACAAAGACCAGCATGAGATCTTAAAGACTAGAGACTACCACACCAAAACAAGGTCAACCATTCGTGACTTAGGCAAACATCGAACTCCCAGCTTCAATGATGAAAGCTATGAACGAAGCACAACCATCTAACGCACATACCAATGCAAACCCTTAAACTCCTTCATGCTTCTGTGTCGCTGTCTTGTTTTTGTTGGGTCAATCGTCGTGAACGTCTAGGACTTGCGTTCTTGTTGAGCTCCCTGCAGAAGTCCAGCTCAGAGACCAGACGCTCGATGACTTCATTCCGTATGCCTTTGTATTGGAATTGATTGATGATAGTCTCTCGTGTACCTGGCCTGATCCTATAGGCCTTCGCAAGTCTGAGACCGAGCTCATTCCTATCAATCATCGCCTGTTCGTATTGCCGACTCATCACCTGTTGAGAACGAGCCTTCTCGTTGTGCAACTGCTGCTTCTCTGTGTTGGATTTGAGAAGGGCTGCGTGATACTCGTAAAGCTGCCGGTCCAAGCTTTCGATATGCTGCTGCATTTGTGCCCGATTTATCTCAAGTTGCTGACAGCGAACGGAAAGCGTTCTTTCTGGTGACTCGTCGTGAGATGCTGCCACCACTTCTTGACGGATATCAATCAGGAGCTGCTGTTGAAGCTGTAGTGCAGGGACATGGGTCGCATGCTGCGACTCGAGCTGATATTGCTCGAAAAGCAGCATAAGACGTTCTCGTAGGTGCGCCATCTTCTTCGGCTAAAATCCGACGATCGGATCTGGTTGAAAGTGCTTGTAGATGTGTGCTGTCCGACTCATAAATCGTGCCCTACGATTGTTCAGGTACCTTTATAAAGTTGACCTCGCACCAAAAAATGGTGGACAGATGGACCTTCTCGATAAATGTTTCAGAGTCCTTCAACGATGCAGACTGGAGAGACGAACGGTACATCCCCATTCAGTGACTGGCTTGCTGTACGCGCGCGATACTCACAAACTATAATTCCTGCTCCCTCTACCACCAGTAGTCGTGGCAATACGTACATACGTACTGAAAATAAGTGATGTGCCGCATCGTTTCCTGACTCCATACTGACAAGAGTAGGAACGCACCAGCTCTCCGATCGGGCGATGACGGAACGAGAAACTGGCTCTGGTTGCGCTAGCTGTTATCAGCATCGAGCTAACGCGGTCCAGATGCAGGCCGAGCTCGAAGTGTACTACGAAGCGTTAAGAAGCGCCCACGACGTTAATATACAGTATTTCCAGGCTCTATACCATGCACAGCGCCAATTGCAACAGGCTTATGCAGCTATAGATACGGCTCTTATCTTTCTCCAAACTCAAAACGAACGAATCGCAATTATCTCACCTGCCGACAAGAAACCTTACACGGAGGACGGAATTAGGTCCAACTGACATTCAAATCATATAGTATCTTACTTCCACGTACAGAAGCTGAACTTTGACGACAGTTTTCCTTCAGCTACAAACGGTACCAAACCAAGATGGATACTATTGTGTTCTCCTTGGTCGCTATCGCGTTATGTATCTTACTGATATCCGTTACCATCATAGGGCTTCTGATAGTGGGTTACAAACTACTGAGGATGTCCCTCTTCAACACATATACTCGATTGGATGAAGAAAATAACTCTCATCACGCATGGAAAAGTACGTATCTTTCACCGACTATGTAGGCCTCATATGTTGACGAAGTAGCAATTCAACCTCTATCTGCGCCGTTCAAGCCGCTGCCTTCCGTCCCATCACACCCACATGGAAAACGGCGAGTCAGCTTTCAGGTCCCAAGGCCTCGTTCAAGTGTTTTTACCACTGGTCACCAACGTTACAATTCGAGAGGTGAAAGCACCAAGCTCGAGAATCAAACAGAACCCGAACCTATGATCGTTGATCCTCCATCTATACGCCATACATCGAGGACTAAATATTCCCCTCCCAAGGTCTTTAGTAACGAGGAAAGAGGCTCAGTTTCTTACAATCCCACACAGAATGTCCCTATAGTAACCACCAACCACGATCTCAGCCCTGCTGCGAGCGATAACAGATGGACACTTGGTCGGATAAAGAGTGCTCGCAGTATGCCCGAAGTACGAGAAGAAGACCACCGTAAGTCTAGGTTCCTTGATCCTGATATAGTCGCTAACGTGGGGGCAGCTGCTTTACGTCGTAGTCTGAGTCTTACAGTTCCTTGATCTCTCATAGTACATCGACTTCGAGCTGGCTTCGAGGTATGCCTAGTAGCTTACCTACATTATGCGTGGCTGCAGTTCAGTATACAATATAAGAGATGTCCTTAGGCTCTGTGGAAATTCATCTAATGTAGTAATGTATTTGTTAAGCCTTTACCCTCTGCTTATTTGGCATGCTTCTTGTTACGAACTGTAAGTTCACAGACCTCTTCATAAGACGATAAGATTAATGTTCTTGAAAGCACGCCGTGTGCCAGTTTCCTCGTCGGGTACCTAGGTAAAGGCTGGTCTAACAGTACGAGTACTGAGAAAGGTAGTCGTCTTAACTTTCTTCCCTTGATCCTAGCTCACCATAGAACAGCCAGCACTCTGATGACCTACCCTTCGACTGCTACCACACTAGCAACCACATCATCTTCGGTCGAGACAGTCGCTAGATTTACAGATCCGAGCATCATTCTGCCACCTGCCTTGAGCTTGCTTCCTACCCAGGCAGTGGGTTCTGCAAGTCAAAATGCTTCGGATACTGGCATCCAAGTTGCTAACTCGACCGCAACATCATTCTTGAATGCTTCTTCAGTGTGGAGTGGCCGTGGCACGCCGACGTCGACGAGTAGCATACTTGTCTTCACGGGTGATGCAAATTACAAATCTACGAAGCTGTTGATGTGGGCGACTTTGTATGCTTTATGGATAGCGACCTGAAGGAAAGCCCGTTTCTGTATAATACTTCAGCGATTCTGTGTATATAGCATTCATTCATTTAGACAGCCACCACTTTCTGGTTCATTTTTAGGCTTCCAACATTGCTCTATCAGGTCTTTATGCTTGCCTCCACTAAAAATCATATCGTTCAACTTTGCAAGCATCTTCGAGAGATGATCTCGAAACAGTAGGTGCTGATTGCTATCCATTGATTCTATTTCCGCGATACCAGGACACTCTACATCTGAGTCTGCATCTTCAGGGTCTATAGGTATGTCCTCCAGATTCTTGCAGCTTGACTTCTAACTTTAGCAGAGTTCAAGGACGTGAGGGGACGACCTACCTTGATAACTTCGATTGATGGTGGCCAATCGGGCCCAAGGATCTCCGAGGAATAATAAGAGAGCTGATTACCTTGCTGTGCTATACAGAAGACTCTCCTATCACAATAGGTATGTAGCTCCTTAGCCTTCTTGAAAACGCTCCAGCATCGACGACGACCTCTTTCGTAAATAGCCTTCTTCTTCTTCTTCGGATCTGAGGATGCCTTGCGTTTCTTAACCTGCTTCGGTGGACGAGGTCGTCTACCACTAGACTTTTTAACAACTTTGCTGCTGATCATCGAGGTAGTATTACGAAGAGTTTAGGATGCAAGTTCTCGTGACCATGCTTTCAAGCGGCGCGACTGTCTACTTATATACTCGTGCTCATGCCGAAATATCATCAACAATACGAATTCGTCTTCCATGCGAACCACGAAAATGAGTGGGCTACCGATTACAGGCGCGTATCAATGGTATGCAATTGCTATTGGGGCACTCACTTTGAGTTGGCTGGTAGGAAAGTTGTGCTATTCCTTAACGCTCCACACTATCGCCAGCGGCTACACTATCTTCCTGAGATTCATCAAATATCCATCCGTCATTCATCCTCTAGATTGGAGACGCTCTCTCAACATCACTCGACTCCACCTTCTAGTAGCCTGTGTGGTGTTCGCGCTTAATCTCGCAGCTTGCTGTTATGCAGCTAACGACCTCTCCACGCTGTCGACGGCGACAGCAGTTATGTCGACGTTCAATCTTCTCGTTGTGGTTATTGCCGGTCAATGTGACATATTGAGTTACATTTTGGGCTTTTCTCGCGATGATCTGTCCCGTCTCCATCGACTGTTTGGCGTTATGACGCTGCTAGAGGCGACCGTTCACTCAATCATAGCTCTAACGAAAAGTACGTCCTGGGGTCGAATGCAGATTGAAGGTACTATTGTAAGTTTCTCTGAGCTATGTATACAAAGCATTGCTTATCCTTCTAAGATTCTAGGGTGCCTGTGGTCATCTGTCGCGGTGGCCGTCCCTTGTCTTCGAGTCTTCTTGTACGAGGTCTTCATCAGAGCGCACTACTGGCTAACTATGGCTGGTTTGGTGGCCCTCTTTGTGCATGTTCTCCCACAGGAGACTGTCCTCTATAGATACGGCTTCGCTGCCGCGTGTATACTATACGTGGCTCTGGTGCTTTTCGATATCACTCGGTCAATGTTATTGAACATCTGCCCCAACAAGGACACATGGATTCCGCGACTCACCGTGTCCGACTCGTATTTGAGTGAGAAACAACAGCTGCTGCAGCTGGAAGGTGTTCGACATCTGCAATTCGACCTGCCAACGCGTATACCAATATCTCCAGGACAGTATGTGCAGCTGCGCGTGTTGGACCTTGGTGTTAGGTCAATGTTTCAACGGCATCCTTTCTGGGTGACGACCTATCAAGACTCCCAATCAAAAAGACGTGTTCGAGTACACCTTTTGGTCAAGGTTTGCCATGGTCTTACGGCCAACCTCCTGCCGGACAGAGAAGAGCCATACCGGGCATGGATCTCAGGACCTTATGGTACAACGCAGCAATTTGATCGGTACGGGACCATGTTGATGTTTGCAACCGGCATAGGGATCGCAGCTCACTTGCCATATATGAAACATCTCATTGAACTCAGAGCTGAATCCCGTGCGTGTACTAAACGCATTATCCTTGTTTGGCAAATGAAAAGTTTGAGTAAGTACGCCGTCTCCACTGCAACAATGCTGACCCGCCAGATGATGACAAGTGGGTTAAGCAGTGGCTTGATCAGTTCATGTCGAAGGATATTGAGAGAGTAAGTGTTTCAGCCATGAGATGAGGCGTGACTAAGTTGATAGTTGATCCACATCCGACTTTTCGGTCCACCTTGTCAACGATATGTACCTGCTACAGGACCTGATGCATCTCCAATCAGCTTCCCGCCGCAGCACACAGAAGGTTCAGGCGAGCATGGCATCGTGACGCTATCGACTGATCGAATGAATCACTCCCATATCGTCGAAGCTGAAGTGAGACGCGAGGATCGTGGGAAGTTGATGATATCAGGTAGAACATGATTTCCAAGACGCGAGGCGACGCTAACGGGCTTGTGAGCAGTCTGTGCCAACACCTCGATCCGTACCGAATTGAGGCGCCTTGCTGCGGCTTACGCTGACCAGGATGTACGCTATTACGAACATGACTTTCAGCCGCGTCAGCGGAGTAGATTTTGGATCAATTGACTGTCGGTGGCTAGACACGATCGTGGGTGTGGAGGATTAGAAGCTGAGCCGGCATAGTCCTTGTACGCGCGCACGCTTAGGTGGTTGCAGTAGTGCAGCTGCCGCACCATATTAGTTAGCGTAAGTCTGTCATCCACAACACATTCACTCAGAAGCAGAACGACTGGTGCGGCTCGCGTTACCAATTCTGCATGCGTAGTGCCGCATGCTACGCATGAGGCCGCATGAGGTCTCTATCACGTTTGTAGAAAGTCGCCGCTCTACTCTTGCCCGCTGTGACCTCTCTTTCACGTGGTCATGTGGGTTGATACCACGCATTCCCATCGAACTACGAGACTCCTAGATTACCCGCGCGATGCGCTGATGTGGAGTTTGTTTCAGTAATTGGTATCATCGAGCGGAGTAACGATGCTGAAAATTGTGCAACGAACTGTTAAATACATTGGCTGTTCAATTATCATCGGATCTTGTTGCAGCAAGAGAGTCACGATCAGCGCCACAAACGTCAGCCAGTACGCCTAGTAATGTGATTCATAGACATGGACCCGACCAATTATTACCATACCGGTCCTTACGAGGGGAACAATTACAGTCCTCCCAGCATGAACGCCCTCGCTTTTGGCGAACCGACATTCTCCTACCATCCGCCCGACGATCAGGATGTACCTGATGTGCCGAGAGATGGGGCAGCTAATCTAGCTCAACTGAACACGACATATCCAAATACTTCTACCTTCGAAGGGCAACGAAGCGTGGTTCATGTCCATCCCTCAGGAGTTGCGAGCAACACTGGTGGTGAATTGCCTACCAATACACAGCAATTTTCAAATCGATCCAGTCACGATACAGGTGGCAACAGTCGAACGACCTTTAACAACAGCAGAGCGAACGAGAGAACACAACCCGTTAATCAGCCTAGGAGCAGAAGTACGCCACGCAACCTAAGCCAATTGGGCGGTATACCCAATGTACAGAGATTAGAGCAAAGAGTAACACACCTTGAGAGGTCTCTATCGGCAGTTGGTAGTATCGAGAAAAGACTCGCTGTTCTGGAAAGTCAGGTTCAGAGTTTAAAGACACTTGAGGACAGTATTACGAAGAACCTAACTCAGATGAAAGATTTGAAGTCTCAGATCGAGCAGATCATGACTCAGATGTTTCCAGACTAGTTTAAGTGTTCAGCACACCATGTACTACAGAATTGCGAGCCTAATCTCGAGTCCATAGTTTGATTTATGAAAAGGCATGAATGTACTATCTGCCCACTCTGCAATGCCCAAACTTTCTGTTCTGTTTGAAACAAGCTATGTGGGCTCCACATGCTTGCAGATCGTCTAACGGTAGCTTGAAGAAGACAACCTGTGTTAGCGTTGTTGGACGTAACCACTGATTTGCATGGGCGGTGAACTTGCTCAAATAAGCTCGGTATGCCTGTCACAATCCCGCATTTTACGACGAATACAACTGTAAGCATGCCGGCAATGCGTCCTTTTTGGACGCGAGAGGAGGTTAGTTACCTCTTCGCTGTGATCCACATAAGCTGATACGTGTTTAGGAGGAACGTTTAGTGCTGAGCCGCAATCGCGGATTGACATATGCACAGATTGCGCCTTTGGTCGGCAGAACAGAGATGGCTTGCCGTTTACATGTTCGCCGTCTTACAGAGCGAGGTCGCGTCAACAAGGCTGATGTTCGGGTAAAGCAAAAAATGAACAGATTTTATTCTCAGGCACACGAGACAACAACCATCTTTCTACGTGCTGCGGACCTTCAACAGGTTCTCGTGGAATTTCGTCAAGCTTGCAACACAAGGAAGAATCATCCACTACGGCAAATAATGACGGATGGGAGTGCACAATATATTGAGTTGAGGTTCAGCATCATACGCGAACGGTCACTCAGACAATTAGTCCCAGTCTCCACTGCTGCACATTCATCCACAACTCACCTGCCATACAGCTTAGCCACCATCTTGAACCCAAAGGACGCAGTATAAATGTCTGTTACACCGACTTTCACAGCTTCAGGTACACGTTGCGACTCGAGCTTACCTGTAACGGACGTGATGGAAACCAGGACTGAGTCTCCAAGAGGCCAGAGATTCGTGTCACCAACGCCGATTGTGAAGCAGAGACCGACGTACGAGCAGCGGCTTCTTGAGCTCCTAGAGGAAGTCTCCGATCTGAAACGCGAGGTCATGTTCTACCGGGCAATACAAGATTCCACCGAAGATATCATACAGGGTTTACATGGTGTCACACAGGAGATGATCTTGAACTATTATATTCGTCCTAATGGTCAAGGTGAGGGTGATACAGCATGGTTAGAGTGCGCTGAGAAAGTCAGTGCAAGCACGATGCGTCATGCGCAACGAATCAAGCAAGCTGAAGTGGAATGGAAGGACAAGCAGGAGTGTAGATCAAGATTGCAAGTTCGTTCGTTATCAAGCGGTTTATACTGATACCACACGAAAACACAGGGCCTGTAGAAAGATGTGGACAAAGCAAGGCATGACAGATGTACATAGTACATATACGCTCTCTCGTCCTCGGTGCAATAGACCAATCGTCTGCGCAATAGCAATGTCTCGTTGCTCGCATGTACAATGGCTAGAGTTCGATGGCTTGGATCCCAGTTGGGCAGTGCTGTATACCTCGCGCGTAGAACGTCTCGTTGGTGAACTTCCTGAGCCGTTACTGCAGCAGCCCTCCATTATCTTCTTCATCGGGAAAAGTCAAAAGTCTCGAGTGCTTAAGTCGATGTTCCCTTCAAACAATATATCACGACGCTCAGCCCATGGCATAGCAAACCTTTTCGTCGACAACTCATCCTTGACTAAGAAACATCCCATCTTCTTTGCAGACTGTACTGTTGGCGCCATCTCAACGAATCAACTCAGCCACTGGAGCAGCTGTCACGAAAGCTTTCGCTGGAGGGTGCAAACGAACAAGGCTCTCTTCTCTCGATCTCTGCTCAAGCTCGCGCACAGCAATCTGCTTCGAGTCCACTGTCACGTCATGTGCATATTCGCTCAGGACTTAGGCGGCAATGCCTCTTGTCATGATTTTATATCAGCCTGGTCACCGGGCCATAAGTCAGCTTACGGCATTACGCCAGCCCTTTTGATCGTCGCCTCGCAAGGGAAGGGCATCGCAATGCTCGAAGAATTGAGTCAAAACCCTTCCATGGCTCGATTATTCAGCTCCATCGCGACAATTGTTCCAGATTCAGCCCCTGGTTCCATGGCCTGGGATCTTACAATCACTAAGGAGATGAAAGTTCTTACGGACAACATGCGCTCCCTATTGGAGGCTAGCGATCTCTTACTAAACGCAAGAGATTATGCCAGAGTCTTTAGACACGCTGCTCAAGATTTTTGTACTGATCCAGCCTCGTCTTCAGACATACTGCGGTCCTACCGCCATTGTGCAGCATCACTAGACACAGAGAAATTCTGTGCGCTTCTGACAGAACTGTTTCAAATGCCCATACTACATGATCTTTCTGCGGGCGATAGAGCAGAGTTTGTGGCGTCCGCAATGCTAATGCAGGGATATCCCGCCGGACATCATTGTGAGTCATTGCTCTCATGGTTCTCCTGGATACTAATGTGTCTAGACTTCCCGCCTGATCTTCTGCTTCATCGTTTTTTGCAGCCTGTCATCACGAAGGCTGCGCAGCTCTCTGTCGAATATGGCAGCGGTGACACTGATGTCGAAGATTGCTTTCGTTGCTTGGCAGGGAAGGTACATAATGGCAGTCCTGCGGTGCGACTTCGCCAGAATGTACTGCGTCGGATGCGAAGTGTAATGTTACAGATAAGAACATATACGATTTGCTTACATTGTCTGGTGCGAAGGCCTGAGCACACGACGCATTGTGGGCACTCTATTTGCGATGTGTGTCTACGGGACAATCATCAACGCACCGGCAACGGATACAGCTTCAGGTTGAACAAGTGTTTGATCTGCGAAACGCCTTTCCGTCAAAGACTCAAGCTCAAACCGCCCACAATGGCCCCAATGATGCTGGCAATTGACGGAGGCGGCGTACGAGGTATCATAGCCCTCGAGTTGTTGCATAAACTCGAGGTCGCGCTAAACGTCCCTTATCGGATGTGGGAGTTCTTTGATCTGGTTGTCGGCACTAGCGCAGGTCAGTCTCGCGTTACGTTTTCTCACGACTTGGTGACTAATTGTTTCTAGGGGGCTTGATAGCACTTGATCTTTGTGTAAGTGGCGGCACCGTGCAGACCAGTATGCATCGGTTCGAAGAATTTGCGCATCGTGTCTTCCGCAAGCAACCAAATCGATGCTGCTCTATATGCAGCGGGGTATACGAGACTATATCCAGGCTCACTAACGATAGTAAATACGACTCTACCGAGTTGGAGGGTGTGGTAAAAGAAGTTTTTGGAACTCGGAACACATTGTGCGATGGTGGCATCCAGGCTCTCTCACGTACTAAATTAGGCATCATGGCGACTACAGTTGGGACCTCACAGCTGCGCATATTCACAAGTTATAACGGTATAAAACGTCCCTTGAATCATGAAAGTACGTTAACTATCTCCCATAACGCTGCCAAATGCTGATATAGTCTCAGACTATAAGATTTTGCGACATGAGGACAGCGAGCTAGAGCCTAAACTCTGGGAAGTGTAAGTTTTCAACTTATCTTCATATAGTCACGGTGCTAAAGTTGTCTAGGGCCCGTTGCACCACTGCCGCGCCAGGGTAAGTGCCATCTGAATGCTTGATTGTGAACTGATCTTTCACATTAGCTATTTCACTCCGAAGTCGTTGCCAGGCTTTGGTGGATTGCAAGATGGAGGAATGCGTGCGAACAATCCCACTGAAGCTGGACTCTGGGAGCTCGCTATGATATGGCCGGAAAACCCCCAGCCGAACCTTGTGTTATCTGTAGGCACTGGGTTTGCGAAAGCGCCAACTCATGAGTTGTTGCAGCGACGTGGCTTCTGGCTGGACGGCTTCATGCCACGCATACTAGGTGCATTTCTTGCTTCGCCGTGTTTGCACGGCCAGAACAGCTGGCTCGCACTTCTCAACCGACTAGACAACGACAGTCGGGAAGCCTTTGTCAGATTGAATATTGAATTCGAATCGGAAGAGCCCGCGCTTGACGATACAAAGCAATTACCACTGTTACATGATCTAGCGCGTAACAGTAAAATTGACTACATTCCGCTGCGGAACAAGCTCTGGGCTCTCAGCTTCTTCTTCGAGATCACAACTGTGCCAAAGTTCGGGAGCGGTTCTTACACCTGTCATGGAGTCGTCCGGTCTCGCTTCGACGACGTACGTCCTGTGTTGACAGCCATCTGTCGGGAGTACAAGAATCCATCGGTGGCAGTAGATGGTTGCCCAGCAATAGAACTATCCACCGAACAGTGCTGTGCACAGTGTGGATCACTAAGATTGCCAGTACAATTCGATGTCAAACGTCTAGAGGATACCATGGACATTGTGCTACGCTTTGAAGAGGGTATACGTCATAGCATCTGCGGTTTGCCGACTTCCACCAGACGTGTTGTCGACCTCCAGAGTGCGTGGTTTGGCGACCACACATTAACGTGGTCATTAAGCGCAGATGAATGTTGCGTCAAAACACGGAAGCGTAGAAACACCGCAGATGACCGAGGTGCTGCTAAAAGGTCAAAGACCATGTCGTAGCATGAAACTCCTTTCGATGACATGAAAGAACTTGACCATATACGTGTCGTGCGATGTCACAAGGACCTAGAGCCTCAAACGTGGAGAGGGCTCGATGGCGAGAGAAAGCGAGGCAAGTCCTGGCAGCACACATCGGTGAAATTGAATACTGCAGATTCTCTGAACCACTGTCTAACTGCACACAACAGAACAAGCTACCGGCATCGGCGTCACTCCAGCCAACGTGCGTCTCATCCCCCGTGACGATGATGCTTATGAATGGCAGTATGAACCCCAAAGATACTACCTGTTCCATAAACATATCAGTAAGCACAACCTAGGAGCATGCCGGGAACTTTGTCGAGAGGTGGGTAAGACATTTCGAGCAAAACTACGCGCCGACTGCAACGTAGGTAACCTAATCTTGTATGGTCACGTGTCCTAAGTAAAGCAGGTATTTACTAGTCCGACAGAAAAAGGTGAACTGAGTAATGCTCTTTCACAGCTTGACCAGCAAACACACGAGTTGCAATGTGCCCGAGACGTGATCAGTCAACACGAAAGAACTATATATCAGTTGCAATCTACCCTGCAGCACAGAACTGTGGAGCT
This sequence comes from Lithohypha guttulata, assembly GCF_036872675.1. Taxonomy (NCBI): domain Eukaryota; kingdom Fungi; phylum Ascomycota; class Eurotiomycetes; order Chaetothyriales; family Trichomeriaceae; genus Lithohypha; species Lithohypha guttulata. The sequence continues at coordinate 27,378 of NW_027042762.1, read as the reverse complement.
GCGACAGCGTCAGCGTACATGTAGGGAGCATGGCACTCGTCTAGGTGACGCGGAGATGGCGTTCAAAAGGTTCCGAACAACTCTGCAGGTTCTTGATGAACAGGTTTCGAGTGCACTATCTGCTCTGCAGAACGAGAAGACGGAATAGAAGTATGTACGTAGTGAATTGTTAGAATTGATAGTCAGTTATATATATAATAAAAGAAAAAAGCTCCCTTCTATCACTCGAAAGCATATCGCCCACAGACTTCTCATTAATGTATCTGCGAGAAAAATACAGTAGGCAGTAATCGGTTGGTTACCTCTTACACTTCACCTAGCAACAAGGAGATGGTGATTGAAGCCTGATGTCCTATTGATGTCGTCCGCGCTGTTCACAATCAGAAAACTGAACCTTCCTTGCTGCTAATCATTGTTCTTGGTCCCAATCTCGGCAGCTCTCACTGCTAAAGTGACCCAGTCTATCTCAAATCCTCTGTGAGATTACCTAAGTCCCGACGAAGTCTAGCACTAACATGGCAGGCATGGATATATCACTCGGTATCGTTATCAGCCCGCTGCTCGTGCACAGCTATGCGATCTGCCGCGGCACGTAGATAAGTTCGAGCCTTGTCAATGACTACCCGGCTGTTTCCGTCACGCGTCTTAGGTATGAGTATTTGCAGTACATCCTCCTCTCCACTTTCCCCATTGTCTGCTTCATCACGTACTCCAATCATGGCAAGTTTCCACGAAACGGCACTCTCTTGAAGCTTGTCTTCGTAACGCGCTCTTAGATAGGAAGATGTCTGCCAGGTGAAGAACAACGTGCCCAGCATGACTGCCAGCTGGCAAACGTCATGAGCGATATTTGTGTGTTTTGTTTTGAGCACGAAGAGACCCATCATTGTGATCTGCATAGTGGAGCATCCAGTCAGCAAATGAAATAAAGCTCGGAAATAAAAAACCCCCATCTGAATCGAAATTAAGGTCCGACAGATGATGGAACACGTAGAGATAACACGGTCCCGAGATAGCGAAATTTAGCCCCGCTGCAACGAGAATCAGTGGATTCAGCAAAGAATAGACCATACCTGTTGCTTGTGAGAACCATGCTTAGCAAAACCGGAGAACTTACCAATAGCGGCAATGCAGGTATATAGAGGATATAGTTCTCCCCATTTGATCTGACACAACATCCCTCGCTGCCACCTTATTTGATCGCGTGATGACGAATCTTTCTTCGCTTGCATGATGTATTTGAGATACTGCACTGGGCGAGCGAAGGTGTAGCCTACCGTCATGAAAGCTTGGATGAGCATATAGGACAAGTAGTAATTGCTGGCGAATGGAAGGTTCACTGCCAGTATAGTCATCAGGTCGTGAACGCCGTTCCTGATGAATGATACCAGGACTGGTACAAGTCCAGCTGCAATGGACGTGGTAACGAAAAGCTCGGAATAAAGAAACCAGAAATAGTACGACTGCACGTTCAACTCGTTACTTAGTCGGTTCACGGACGGACAACAACCCAAGGAGATTCGAAGAGACAGAGAAAAGAGGGTCAGCAGGATCGACGTTGCAATCTGCGGCAGGCACCCTTGTATAGCACTGACTGATAGCTCAACCACCGGTGATGGTTTCGTGAGGCCGACCAATCGTAACATACCGCTGAGTTGAGACAAGCTACCACTAGCGGATATAGGAATTGACCATACAAGTATCATAACCACGATGATGGTATTGATGGCAGCCTTGAATATTTGAGCCTCGCGCCACGATTGACCTAGACCTGAAGTGTTGAGATTTGTCATGTCGCCGACGTGGTGAAACTGTAGCTGGGTTAGTTTTGAATGTATCCGCATCCGAGAAAGTGCTTCAGCTACTCCATAGCTGTCGACAGACAAGATAAGAGCTACCTGAGCACTTTTGATGTCTGTTTGCATAGTCTTCAAACTAAGCTTCAGTATCTCCCCATAGAGATCTCTTAATGAGCAAAGTCTTGCCCCAACCTTTGCAGGCAGTGATCTACAACAGACATCTAGCCACGGTCTCCGCTCATCGAATCTGGCATCAACTATGGTGCTTGTCAGAGCCTTACTTGTTGGATATCTGCTCAGCGCTTGCAGGAAGGCCGTCTTCCTGCGCTCGAGTGCGCTAACCAGAATCCGAAGTCGTGTCATGTAAACTTGGTTCTGAAGGTCTCTCCGAGTTAAGAAATCCGAGCTTCTCAAATTGCGGTGCCACTGCTCTGGCAGAATCTATGCGTCCATGAACGTGTGAAGGTCTTCCTGCACGCCTTGTACAGCAAGAACTGAATTCTTCTCTCCTCGACAGGTTTCCTGCCATCTTTGACACAAGCTCGACCCCATCTCGAGCTCTCGACTGATCATGTTGAGGACGAAACATTGAAGTAATACATGGTAACCGACATATAACCAATACGAACGATTGTCTTGTGGGGGCACATTCGACCACGTGAGCTGGTTAAGGATCTCCCAAGAGGCATCGTTGCGTCGAGCAAAATAGTTGAAACAACTGAGAGATGGCGTGATAACTAGCGCAGCTACGCCGAAGGTATCGCGTAAAGTGCGTATAAACCGCAGGAAAAGTGTTGCCTCAATGCCACAATCGTCCAGAATCTGTTTCTCTGGTCGTACAACAGCACCAAGAATCTTCTCGAGTAGCGTGTGCTTCTGCGATCTATCAACTGGTAATCCACCGAAAGCATAGTGACGTGAGTTACTGGACCTCATTAGTATCAAATCTATGTTCAGTAGTGTCACCACATACAAGATTATCCCAAGCTTTGGCGATCTTTCTGATGTTGCATAGATGAGCAAACTGACCATCAGCATCACCGCCGAGGACGAAATGGACGAGATTAGAGCTCTGAAGGAATTCAGATGGTTCTGCTGCGCTTTGCTCGACATGGTAGCCATACCGAGGCTTCCTTGCGGATTGCGGTGGTCGAGGAAGTTTTTATGTCATGTGTGTTCCACTAGAATGCGTGGGTTTTTCTTCTTACCTACATATGGGACTCCTTGTTGTGGTTCGGTTCGACCTTTGCGAACAGCCACGAAACAACATGACACCAAAGAAGGTGCACTTCGCAACAACGAGGCCTCGTTGGCCCCGAGCTGATGAGAGCTGTATGCTGAGAGACTTTACTCGACACGTTCAACAGTGTTCGACATGCACGGTCACCGAGAGTCGTGATACATGGCAGTGCAAGCTGTGTGCACGGGGTCAAGAGCACGGCAGGAATCTCCGCGAGTACATTTGTTACCATCGAGGCAATTTTCGTTCCGTGTTTGAATGGCCAGATGTGGTCGTCATCGAGGATACCTTCCGGTCAGCTTCGATCTACCTCCAGTCTATTGCTACGAAAGATCGTCACTCTAAGCATAACCAAGGACAACATCCGTTCACCTTAGTACAGCCAGCAAGTGTTCGGGTAGAACCTTTCATCTACTCGAGTGGCCAAATGCAAGACGATGGCGACTTGGTACTCCACGTCACCGTGCCTAGTTTTACGATTCCGGTAAGGCTTGTTCGCAGAACAAATACTTATAGATAGAGGTCGAAAGGCGTATCAGAACTTTTGAACAACTTACAGGTGGCGACGAGCTAGGTTCACGCAGAGGTGATATTGATGTGTACCTTAATGTGTACCTTAGTATTCGAGTAACTTTCATTCAATTCTGTAGATACTGTAGACTGCTAAACCCAAAGTTGGATCTACTACATGACACATCTAACCATGTATCTATAGCTGATTTTTACGATAGTCTATCTAAGAAACCTCTCCCTCCGGAAGCTTATACTCATAACTCGAATCTAATAGTATGTCGCTATAGACTCTCGATTGTCGATGGTTCGATCTGACACGGGCACATAGACCGCGATCAATGTGAACGTAATTGCTACGCATAAATTTAGAAATAGTGACGCGGCGATGATGGTAACGATAGCAACCTATTTCTGTCAGTCAACAGCGGCGTTCATAGGTAGCCCGACTTACCACGTATCTGCACGACCCATTAGAAGGTTTTTCGTAACACTCCTTAATTAACAGATGCTCTTGCACAAGCATTGTTAGGACAACCGACAACAAACCAGCTTCGAGCAGTGTGAAGAGGATGACAGTGACTTGGAGTGAACTGCTTCCGTCCTTGCATTGATTGGTGAGGACACTGCGCAACAAGCTCACAGCACATGCCGCGACAACTCCGCCAAGGACGAACCAGTCATGGTCGTTCGTCCACCACGAATTATGGTTTTTCGATACCAATACTATGAGCACCAGGAGAGCAACGTTGATAAGGAATCGACCGAGGTCGACAGGACGATTATAATGTAAAAGGACTGTCTTGGACGACATCATACAACAACGATTGTGTGGAAGAAGAGTTCTAAGTATCGTGGTGTAACGTCTTTAAGATTTAAGACACGACTACATTGTATGGTAATAGTCCATCTCCCACTCTATCGAGTGGACGGTCCTAATATTTCATGCTACTGCCTTGTGATATCAAATCGTTGTAGATTTGAACACACAGCGTGGGCAGATGAGCATGTTCGAAGGCGGCTTTACGACTTCTGTACTCGTGGTTGTAGTTAACACTGCGTACCACCGGCCGAATATGCTGGAAGAAGGCATGTCAGTATCACGTCAGTGTCTAATGGCCAGTGGCTTACCTTGATGTAGCCGCCGACTTGTGCCAGTGCACGGAGATTGCTGTAGCCCTCATCACTATGCTCGTCGAAAGGGTCAAGAATGACAGTCCCGTCTAACATGAGAAAGTGGATCCGGGACGATCTGATGGCGTCGACTACCGATCTGGTTGGGGGCCAAGCCATGTTTGATCGCAGAAAGAGATTCTTCAGACCTCGGACCTGATCCAGGGCAGCAACCATGGTGTGATTCAAAGCCATGTCAGAATTGCTGCTCAAAGTGTAAATCTCGTCCGGCTCTAGACAAAATGTCTCTAGGTTAGTGTATTGGAAAGGAAATTGTGCACCAGAGAGCACAACCCTGTGTAGGGCTAGATACTTTAAACTCTTAAGACGGACTGTAAACCCCGTAACAAAATGAGTACCGCAGCAATGCAGGTACTGTAAGCTTGTAGAAATGCGGTCGAAGAAGGTATTCAGAGCTTGATTAAGCACCAAAGCTCCCTTGAGCACACATGTCGTCAACGACGAAGTGCTCCCGGTAAACAGAGCTCCAAAACCACTCCACATGTCTCCCTCAATCTCGAGTGTCGACAAACGGGGCAGGATGTCAAAGTCAACGAAAGACGGTAAGGTGTTCGCCGCGAGCGATATGCGGCCACGCAAGAATATCTTCATCATTTCGAGTCTCGGCAACGACGGAACTTTCAGCTGATAATCATCTGCAAGGAGACTGAGATGGCGCAGACTACCGGCATGCATTCCACCGATGTATCGGGGTAGAGTTACACTAAGTAATGTCAATATCCTTGCGGGATTGTTGTTCATAACACTCACGCTTCGAGATGAAGAGCTTGCAGGTGTTGAGCATATGGCAAAATAGTCAATAATGTAGCTATGCACAGCCGTCGGAAATTAGCCTTCCGCCAAGAATTAGATGATACCTCGTTGCATGCACAGTTGGGATCGCGAGCTGTGATACTGAGTGTTTTGATATGCTTCGCTACACTGGCATTCAATAAGGCTTGCATAACTCTGAGACGCTGCGCCTCCGTTGACTCGCCTAATCGGCGTGGGTGGCAGTAAGAGCAGCAGCGAGCCATAGGAAAGGTCATCCTTTGATATACAAGGTGTCTCCCAACCTCCTGCCAACGGCGACACACTCGTAGCATCCTTGGTATCTCTTTCGGCGGCACCTGTGAACGACTTAGCTTAATCAGTAAAGTCTGCTTGCAACATTACGCGTTCAAAAATGGCAAGCAGAATCTCTGCTGGAAGGCTGTCCATACTGCGCTGAAGGTTTTTCGTCAAAGCTGCAAACCGACGCTCGATAAATTGGTTCAGGAAGTGTGGCTACGATAATGTGTGGGTGTCAATGATAAACTGTCGCGGAACACCAAGATTCTGGCAACTATCCTCAACCAACCCAGTATGACGCTCCTACGACCACCAAACGAGATACTATTCCCCATAGTTGGTTACGTATTGGAAGACTCGGTCCCATGCCCATTGGTAGAACTATGGAATGTTGCCGGCGAATGCGAGAACGTCGTCAGTCCGAGATCTTACAGCATCCCGCCGCACAAGTCTGTCAGCGATTTCGAGCACTGGTCAAATGGTGGGCATTGCAGAGGCGATGCGCCCCGCGCACGCGGCTTTGGCCTGGATCTGGAAAATGCTGGTCTCTACAACCATCTTGGAATTGCAACTGCCGTAGCATGGCCAGCATACCTTGGCCCAGCTTTGAAGCTTGGAGGAAACTCAAGCCTTATGTCCGAGTACCATGGAAAAACTGCCGCAGGAATATACAGCATCTCCACAAGATGCTCCGACGTGCCTCGAAGCTGGATCGTCTCGACCTACGTATCGACCTTGTTAGCGAGTCTATTCAGCGTGATGATAGCCAGCAGCAGTTTACCAGTACTTTAGCTTGGCAAGACATCCTCGATCGCCTCCAAAAGAAGCGACTTCACTATCTTCCCGCCACTATAACATGTCGTATTGCGGAGAAAAGTTTTCGACGGTATAGCCATCCCATCGCTGAGATGTCAGTGTATTCCATGAGGTGGTTCGGAGACTACGCTGTTCATGATGGTCGTAGCTTCAGAGTCGAAATCCAGGACCGCCACGCCGATGAGTGCATCCGACTACTATCAGCACATCTTGCCAAGATTTACTGTCTGTTTGGTTTGCAGGGTATTCCCTATGACGAAAGTAGTCTACCAAACACCACCAGATGAAGTGGCATGCCAAGGATTGCCACTGAACGTGGTGGTAGCTCTTTCACTGGCTCGTTACCAATCCGGAATATCACGTGCAGTAGGCTGTGGTGTATATGAATGACCAAGATGATCATTGGATTTAGAGTGCTCAACAACAACGACCATTAGGATCAACATGAATGAGAGGACGATTATCTCCCTCAGTCATCAACTGGTTGACGCGTTGGAAAGATATGGTACACAGCGACGCGTGGCATGCATGCTTGAAGTCGAGCTAGGCAAGGCAAAAAGCGAGCAAGAAGTCCTGAAGAGAGCTCTGACACGACTGGTCAAGTACGACGACAACAAGGTTGAGGACTATACCAAGGCGGTCTCCGAAATTACGGAGTTGAAACAGTCGATCGCGGCATTGCTGCATAAGTTTAAAGCTGTGTACATCCATGGCTCTATCACGCGTGCACAGTATGGCGTCAGTGGTGATAACATGACGAAGTTCGTTGACGAAATGCTGAGGGACTTCGCTGCTGTTATGGCTGACTACGGCTTAAGCAGCGAATTGGTTGCACAGAAAGAAACTTCCCGGAGACTGAAGAGGGGGTTTAATGCAGCGGAAGGAGTGACAGACACTATATACGCCCGGAGGGTCAATCGTGGTCGTGCGACTCCTAAAGAGTCTATACTCAAGGTGACCACCAACCCTCAACACTTGGCAACTCGGAAATCAACTTGGGACACATATTGTCAGCAACTTGTTGATAGCACACAGTGAGTTCCTAACCTGAATGAAGATTCATGCTGATCAGGTTGTCGTAGCGCAAACGAGTGCGCAACACGTGTGGACAATTACGTTAAGCCGAGTTCCGGTAGGCGCGATAAGGATCATTCCTTCTATTCAGGTTGGCGTGCACGCGCGGTTTCTCCCGAAGACCCAAGCCAACGGATGCAGTCAGAGAACCTTGTTGAATCTGTCGAGGGTCGGCATAATCCTAGGGGCGAGGATGCGGGGACATCCGATGAAGAGAAGGGGGATACAAACGCAGGTATGGGAGGTGTGGCAGTAGGCTGTAATTGGTCACCGGGTTCTGTTCCTTCCGTGTAAGGAAAGGACTGAAAGTTGAGTCTCAGTGCAGGGTGACATGGATTTGAAGCTTAATTGTTGATTGAGTTGTAAAGAACATGTATATATTCTGTGATTTGTGACACATTCGGTAGATAAACTCTATCTACGATTCGTTCGTTAGCTACCACGTTTACCTTTCGCCTAAAACACTAGGGGTACGTCTGGCTCGGTGGTCATGGGCTGCGACGATGAGGTGGATAGGGCACCGCGTTTTGATCCTCGTAGGCTGGGTTGGGTATAAGGAGTAGGTAATCAAACACTGAATCAATAGAGGTATTTCTGCAAGATACAACTTTTCGTATACGATCGTAAAAGAGCGACATATTTATTCTTAAAGGAGCGGTACATATGCGCGCGTATTCAAGTTCTAGGCAGACTTCAATCACTGCTTACTGCCTTTAAGCTGTGCCATCATGGCATAAAAAGTATCGAATTTCCTTTTCTGCTTGGTACTTAGATCGTCCTTGATGTTGACGTTGTTATGCATCCTCCAGGCCAATTCAACCTCTTGCCGATACTCTTCCTCTGTGAGAGGCTCGTCATCATCATCTTCGGAAGGGTTTGGGCTTGGGCTTAGGCTTGGTCTTCCTTCCGATTTGGCAACCTCTTGCACTTTTGTCTTTGACGATAGTGGTTGCTTGGTGGCAGATGACGCAAGCGGTGGTGATCGCTCGATGCTTTGAACTATTTCAGTTTGAGGCACGGGCGACAGGGACTTTGCTGGTGACTCTCTCATCGGGCTCAGTCGACTAGCCTCTTCGTGCAACGCAAATTCGTTCGGGTGCCTCATACGATACCACTTCAGAAAGCGCTCAGCTCGACTTGAGACACAACTGTAGATAGCTTTCTCGGCCGAAACTTGACTAACACCATGAAGAGCACGGTATCTAGAGCTACTTTCCCAACTTCTTGTCTTGTTCACTTTGTTCTCCTGGAGCACCGGTTGCTTAAACTGTGCTAGCACGTAAGTCGTAGGATACTTACCAAGCGATACTTCCCTGTTACGGATAGCTTTCTGGCGTGCTTTGAAATCCGGGTACCTGGATGTCATCTTGACGATATCAGGGTCCAGGGACTTTGCCGTTTGCATTGGATTTGCCTGAGTTTCGAGAGGAAGCTGGCATACGACTGCACAGATGCCTTGCACCTCATGGAGCTTAGTAGCCGGCTCTCCTACATTCAAGGGTCTATCCAGGACACGATACTTCTCCCGATCAAGGCATTGTATCTCTCCGCCGTTGATACTATCATCACGAGGATTTTCGGTATATTGCTCTGAACCGTAAAACTGTTTGTCGATAACGAACCACGGGCTGTGGTCTGGTCCATATTGGTTAACGAATGACCGGCTGCTGAATCGCCCCTCAAGTAAAGCGACAGTCTTGGGCACTAGGCCTGGAAAAAGGGGACCTGCACCAGCACCTACAGCCGATCCAGCACTGACTGGTGGTAGTTCTTTTTCGTCTAACACATCTTCTGGTGCATCGACTTGATCTCCAGCTGATTCATCGACTTGTTTGGTATCATCAGAGATAGTATCTGGTTTATCTAACATGGCCTCATCTGTAGGTAGGCCCCTTCCTTCGACTCTTCGCTTCTTACCCGGACCGGTGACCGACTCAGTGTCAGACGGATTGTCTGGCACCGGGTCGTCAGCAGAAGGGTTGTCAGGCGACTTACTGTCAGATCGGTTGTCGACCTGCCCAGGCGACTTTTTCGGTTGAGATCTGGGAGCTGGGACCTCCTGCGATTCAGGCTTCTTGCGTTTGGCTTCCGACATCTTGTACGTTTTTGACTCCAACTAACGATACTAAGAAAAATGGGTTTATGTATCAATAAGACCGACCTCGTGAAGTAGCGGGTAAGACCTGTATGCTCGCAAAATTGCGGCCGCTGAGATCGCATTGCTGATACCGAATTAAGGGGTGACGTACCACGAATGTATGTGGTTGAGAATACCACAATCGCTTCTGCTAACATCGAGGTTTGGCCGATGTTTAGTTGAAGGATTCGCACTGACTTCGCTTCGCACAAGCTATCTCCGAGCACCACACACATCACTCGTTTATTTGACAGCTTCGTCGGTACGAGCATGTACCTGGCACCGGCATTTTTTGCGACGCCGCCCAGTACTCAAATGCTGTTGATATGTGGTCTCTAGGTGTGGTCATGGTGGAAGCGCTCACTCCTCTTCAAGACTGGAAGTTAGTCGGGCTGACTTATCAAGCATAGCGACGTGGAAATCTACAACAATGCATTCGGGTTACGCCTCGAAAGTTTCACAGACTTCTACGTGGACTGTTATACCTGAGAACGGTTGGAAGATGGACGGCAGTCCAGAGCGCGGCTTGGGCGAAGGATGTCATGTACAACCCTGCTAGACGGAATGAGCCTCTGGAGACTTCGAAGAGATCTCTCAAGAAAGGCAGAGCTGTAAGTGGACCACAGAAGCCGGGTAATGAAGACATCGCAATTTCGTCGGGTAGTACAATAGAGCTTACTGAGGAGTCGGTTGAGAGCATCTGGGTTCAGGATAAGGTGCTCGAGGATGAAGTTAACAACAGCCTCAGCACACCTTTATGACGTGCTTATATCAAGTAACGAGTCACAACTCGGTCGAGGACATGTTGGATTTGAGCTACTTCCTCTTAAGATTATCATTTCCGCCCAGCACGCTCATGGTTGTCAACGAACCAGGAGCGTATTGTCCAGCTGATATCGCATTCCTTGCACAAGTTCACGCAATACCTGTCTAGCACAGACTCGGACATCTCAATTACTTCCGTGAGCTGATTGAGATTATCGCCTTTGTGGACCGAAGCCACGAGGTGTTGTAGAGAGTGGGGAAATACCAGCGTCCCTTTGGGAGGTCGAGGTAGCAGAAGACTGAGTGGGCCGCTAAACGTCTTGAGGTTTACGAAGTGATCGAGAACGGTATCCCTCACTGCTGCCTTTAGGTCCTGTCGAATTTCGGCATCAATGACGAGATGTTTCAAGTCCTCGGGGCCTCTTAGAATGCACTCAGCTAAGCGAGCAGTGGTTATTGGCCTTCGTATGATAAGGTGAAGATACTCTAGCCATGGCAAGTCATCCAAGATACACCAATCGAATCCAGCATCGACCTGAATCGTGATTGCCGAAAGGTCAAAGTGCTGAGGCTCGTCGATTGAAGTAGGTTGACACACTCCCTTCGTCTCGGCACTCCAAGCTAACAGATTGACATTTGTTCCAGAGGGAAGCATAGAGAATGGAGGCCTGCAAGTTCGATGCGGCAACTCTATTTGTACATGTGTCAGACCTGCACGCACAAATCTTTCTGTGATAGTGCTGAAATTGAGACGTGCTAGTGTCTCGCCCAGACAGCCGCACAAATTGATTTCAAGGCGTGTAGGCCTAGCTCGTTCACTGAGCCACGACACTTTATTCATGAAAGCATGAAGTGTACGCAATTGATTGACATTATCGTACGTAGGAAGTGTTCCACGAAGTCGAAGAGTCTCAATGTCTACCAGTAAAGCTGGTGTTGCCTGCAGTTCTTGAAAAGCTTGCGCACTGCTATCAAGCTCGCTGACTGTCAAGTCCATGTCGAGATTCATTTTGGGCTGCACTGGAGCTGGGATGGTTGAAGGAAGTATCCAGAGTTCATGACTGACATTAAGAGAGATCGAAAAGTAGCAGTGATGACCGAGAGCAATCGATGGCACTACAAGTAGCTCGAATCAGGACTGCATTCAAACGTATGCTATGCAAGTGGCATTCTTGCTCTAGCATTGTGGCGTTTGTCGCTACTACAGAGTGACACAGGATGTGAGCAGCTAGTCTTGCAACCATTTGAAACTGACTCTCTGTTGCATGCAAACACAAGAGGGGTAATATTTCGGCTCCGCCATCCTACGTGCCAAGATTTTCGCCTAGAACTGGAGGTATTAGCTGCCTGAAGGCCTCGGTCATCAGTAAGTTCGGGCAGCAGAACTTCAACTGAGTGATTGCGAACATCGTTTGGTTGAGCTGGCTTTGGGGACAAGACTGTGCGATGTTAAAACCTAGGGACTTGATCAGTCGTGCCATGGAAGAATTGGGGTTTTCCCGGACTGAATGGGATAATCTCGTGGTCAGTAGATACTTCGAACACAGGCGCTGACAGCTAATTGAGCCAGAACCACGCACGAAACGTGAACAGAGATATGGTCGGATTTTCAACCTGGGGAAATCCGGACCAACCTTGGAAGGCTATACCAATCAACGAAAGGGAGATCGCGATGACGTCCTTGAAAGAGAAGTCGGCGGGATTGTTCGTAAAATACAACCTTGATCCAGATACAGTCGAAACTGTGATACACGGCCGACTACAGCAAGCACGCCGTAACTGGCTGAAAAGTGTTCGCGAGTCCACAAAACGGCAGGAGCGGCGGTCTGTACCGGTCGATGAACCATTACAAGGTGACCAGGAGCTTCTCACAGCATCTGCGGACGACTCACGTCAGTGCACGGACGCCACCTCCTCAGAGAGTAGGAATACTATCATGCAACTAAGATCCGTGTTGCAGCCAACCGAGGACTAGCGAAGCGGCATCGAGACGTGAGCTACTGAGCTGATACCAATCACAAGCCTGAGTGGATATGTGGAAGTTGGATGCGTGGAGACATAGCCGCTTCCTAATGCTTGTTGATCGCTGACGTGGCGCCCCAGCTGACCTGGTGGTTGCTGTACAACCTGGTCAAGGCAAAACAGGCGTTGTGGATCTGCTACGCTCTGCTATCAGTCCTTCATCTACCACATTTCATCAATCAATCATAGCTGCACAAGGAAGTTGCTGAAGGAACCCCTCGGTCTACTTCGTCTGCTCTTAGCGTCACTTACGCTGGCCGCGTAGGCCCTGCCTAATGCTGAACGAGCAAGCTGATCTGGCGAAGCGCGCGCTTTGCAGCAGGTTCACTTTAGTTCAAAGGAGACTAACCCTTGTCCCGCAAACTATTTCGCTTATACACCCAGCAATAATCATCGATACCTCTAGAGTAGTGACTTCAAGCACCAATAGTGTCGAAATCACAGCTGGTCTATTCTAACACAACTCCTGAACGAATCGCCTCACCTCGCTCCATTCGCGACAGCAAGTTTCCACATTCACATCGGTTATTGGTGTGCCACACGCTAGACAATGGCTTCGACCATAGTGATGTATGTTGTTCCGAAGCTCAGCATAGAATTGAGCTGCACAGCTTGTATATTCTCGGAATTTCTGACGTCTTTTCTCGTCCCTTTGTTTCTCCTGTTCAACCGCCCAAATAACGAGAGCTTTGGTTCGCTGGCGAGCCGACAACTCGCCGACCATCGAGTCTACCAGAAAACCTTCAAACGGTCCACCGTTCAACACAGAGTGAACCCAGAGACTGGGAGCCGGAACTTGCGAGCTGCTGCAGTCGAGGTACACGACGATTTGGGTGTGAGCGTAGAGCTTGGCAATCAGCTCCCTGGGCGCAGTATACTTGTACTCAGGCGGGAGACATCGTGTGGAGATGAGATTCACTACTGTTTGCTGCAATATTTGCTTGTAGGACTTGTGTTCTGGTTTGACTGACGGAGATGGCATGTTAGAAGCAATGATAGGCATGGCTGGTTCTGGCTACAAGTTGCTACCCAATATATACCTTCATATTCCAATGTTTGTGCTGCATATTTCTGCGTAGCCTGTGATTGAGTGTTCCCACGAACATGTTGACCAATCAGGGTAGTAAAACGGACCTCGATTGCCGTCCTGTCTCTCATCAACAGACGTTAGTGTGCTATGTACGTCGCGCTAGTTGCGAGCATCTGCAGAGACGATGGTCCTGGGTTTCAAGAAGGTCGCTTCGCGCAAGTGGATTAGCAAAGACCTGAGCTAGGCACACATTGACTGCCTGACAACGAAAATGTTCGCTATTCTACATTCAATAATCGAGCATCCATGAAAGCTCTTCTGTCTTCTCTTCATCTTTCCTATGAAGCTGATCGTCCGTTCTGATCGTGAGTGTACTATAGAGTCTGTGCCAACGGAATCTTTTCTCTCAAACTCTATTGTCAACATCTTGTGTCCATGCATCATGACACACGTGTTTCTCGATAGCTCCAAGTTCTGTTGCCACTCGACGCGTAGCATCTCCACGGCATCGTTCTCAGGTGCGAGTCGAACTTCCCGTGCACTAGAATATTGACAACGAACATGGAAGTATTGACCGACGTACAGGTTGTTTATCTGCCACTGTTAAAGAGACCAGCTTGACAGGGCTGAGGATAGGATATGATCGCATCGAGGGTTGCTCGACGGCGATGCGAATGTCAAAGTTGAGGTCGAATTGCCGCGTAACGACAGATTGGCCGTTCAGCGACATTGCTGGTCCAGAAATATGCCGCTTTCTGCATGGCAAAGAACTGACAGACGTCAGTTTCTTAAAAGACGACCACAGCATCCTACATAGACTCTGGGTTTGGGCTTCATCTTCGTGGACGTAACACGTCACTTTTCCAACCGTTTGCTGTATTGCACAGCTGGTCCGACATGGAGAGCCGAAACACCTTCTGCATGGGCATGGTCATGCAGATATGTACTCCACTGCCAAGTAGCGAAGACCCCGAGGATGAGACAACATATCACCTCGAAAGAAGCCAGTCTCTATGCTTTATTCGTCACTTGGATTCATTGGTTAGAAGATGACTCTCTTACACCAGGTCGTGCCTGTAAGAACCGAAGTCCAGTTCCCCTTTTTATCGCTGCCTGTTGTGTGGATTTCGCTGTCAGGAATTTAGAAGCTCCAGGACACGTGTTCCGACGAGATCTTTCCGTTCGACTGCCAGTTCAATCTCCATCTGCGTGGACTCATCCCACATGATGAAGGTAATAATTAAGTCTCCACCTTGTATACAGATACACTGCATCAATATTGGCTGACTCCATGGGCTAATCCGGTATGCCCCTACCTCGGTTTTTTGGAACCTAGTAAGGAAATACCGGGTCACGAAATATTGCTCTGTTACGTCCGGAGAGATAGCGCCAATTTGGTAGATCTTAGGAGTTCTGAGCATGTAGTTCTCGAGGGTAATCGCCAGGCTTAGGTAAATCCAAAAATCGTAGTACTCCCAACGACCCGTGCTGCTAAGGTAATGTATGATAGGCTCAAGTAAATACACGTTGACACTTCTCGAGCAAACTACAGCTTTGGATTGTTCGTAGAAAGCCCGCGCATCCAGGACGAGTTTTAAGCGCTGGATAAATTCGTTTTCGAGTTTGATCCTGGTAGGCTGGGAAGGTTTGAATTCAAGAGTGGTATGCGGCGAGTTGTGCTGTGCATTCTCCAATGCGATGACGTCTGACACGAAGAGGCGTCTCCTCGCCCAAATAGACTGTGTGGCTCGGTCTTTCGCTGGCATGGCAACGGCGTTAATCAGATTCAGTGTTTCCTCTGCAGTCAGGCTTCGCTGCAATAACAACTTCTTCACCCCTGGACCTATAGCGTGTTCGAGCTGGTCTTTCAGATTGTGGTCAATAACAATGCCGTGGATGCTGACGCCAGAAGACACTTCTGTGCAGATAGAGAGACCATGGAAAGACATTGTTTGAGAACAACTTCATGTAAGCTTGCTAGGCAGAATTGAGCTGGTTTGTCGCTCTTTTGAAGCAACGACAACATGTCAGATTGAGACCGGCGATGGCTCAGTCCAGCCCCATAGCATATATCCGAGCTTATCGAGCTTGTTGGCGACGTAAGCTAGTAACCTAGCAAGCTTCTGCCGTGGTCCCGCGGTAGTAGTGTCGAGCTACGTTGAGCAAGGTGTGGCCTTGGATGAGTTGGACCTGTGGATCTTGGTTCCGAACTAGGATCTCCTCCAAGCGCCTAAGGACATACAGCCAAGGTCCAACTCATCTTACCAGTCATCTTCGGCTCGCTGATCTTTCTATTACTGCAATTTTGATCAGCAGAATATGTAATCAAGCACGTCTCGTGTCAAGCTTCGTGTCGAAGACCGCTCACGCCACGCCACTAACCCAGAGGCTACGGCGGACGCATGGAAGTATGCGGCAGCTGATTGCTAGGCACGTAGGGGTTTGCTAAAAGCGTTGCTTTGCTTTAACATTCAGCTTTTCGGAACTCCGCGTGCCTGGCTAAGAAAGACTAGTGCGTATGGAAGAGTTACCTAGCAACCCGTCTCAGGGATCACACGCACAATCTCGAAATGGCGCAGCACTACTGCACCATTTCGTAGCTGTCACTTTCCACATGGCTCGCTTGCGACGAACTTGTATAGCTTTCTCAAATTAGTCGGTCAAAGCAAGCAAGACGAGTCGTTGAGCTTGAGACATTCCTGATCGTACAAATAAAAGGTGTTCTCTTTACCTCTAAAGTGACACTCGCTATGGATAAGATACTCACGTACGACTCCAATAATGTCATACATTCCAAACTCATCATTGTTGGGGCCTTTGAATCTACTCGATGGGACTACGACAATTCACAGCATCAGGCTCCTCAGATATATTGAGCCTAAAATTATCCAAGAAGAGTTAGCACGCACTTTCGACACTTCTTTCGAATTTGCTTCCGTCACTCAGAGCAAAAAAGTTGACCTTGCATTTGCGCTAGAATGCCTGACATGGTGGCGCTTTTATGGGGGCAGCATTGATCTCAGTTATGATACGCTGCAGCAAGAGATCATCTACCACATCGAAGTCTGCTTGCGTTACTACGAAAGCCACCCGAGGATGAAAGGACAGCTACTATCACCCAAGGTGTCAGCGTTTGCAACGCACTATTGGCAATATCTTCTGGCTATCAGTCGCTTCGAGTCTTGGAGTGAGTTCACATGGAGGTGGCATGACTCACACTCTGTCGTTTATGTCAGCTCAGACACCACTACCACCGAAGTGCATTTTAGCAAAATCGATGAATTGTTGCCATTAATGCGTCATCGACGACCGGCTGTCCTAAGCTACATAGAGAAGAACAACGACAACAAGAAACGAGTTTTACCGGCCCTAGAACCCGAGAAGCGAGGATTCACCTACGTCTCAGACAACCCAAGCATAGAAAATAAGAAAAACAGGAAAAAAATGAAGGATTATAGGGCTTCGGTAGAGAATAAAATAGCCTGAACGCTTAGGTTGAATTTCATAGTGGAATCAGCTAGACGGTGTGTCGCATTGAGTAATTTGTGACTTTCACAACAGAGGACATTGACAGTTATTCGAGATTGGAGAAGGGAGAGATTTTCTCTAGGAATTCTAACTCGGGGTAGTGGGGCAAAGCGCCTCAGCACGGGAACGTCGCTATGTTAGGTAAGTGGCCACTACCGTGCGCATCGAAGAACGAGTCATCACCTACTGTTGCGCTTTAAAGTGGAATTTGTTTTAATATTAGGTATACACATGGTGACTCTGTACTATCGAAGACTACTGGTATACCGGTACCAATGAAGAGCAGCGCCAAAACGAGATTGTCGGAGTGCACTGATTGGGTCATGTAACTGTGGTGCTGATGACTGGAATCGGTCGTTAGCTCGATGCTAGAACTGTGATGTGCGTGGTTTGCGACCATAGACAATGACACTAGTCTTGTTAGTTCCTCCAGTGCAGGTTTAATGGATGGACGGACAAACATTGGTAAGTACGCATGTATTCTCCGGTTGCGAACGTCCTGCCGCACATTGAAAAGCAGCATCTGGTACTCCTCCTCTTGCATATTCAAGTCTTGTTTCAACAGCTTTAGCGACATCCCGCTCAACCCGACCAGTATACTCTCCACAAGAAGGCCTCCACTCTGATGGAAAGCTGGGTTCTCAAGTCCAGCATTTAGGGGTAACTTCCTGATCTCGAAATGTACATTCTCCAGCTCAGCCGCTCGCATCGCAGCTTCATATTGAAGCGCGATCTCCAGATCCAGTCCACGTCGTCTTGCTGCGATCTGCATAGCAATTCCATACTCTTCCAGTGAGGTTCCTGCCAAACTGCCATCGTCACATCGGAAGGGTAGAACATCTTGTAACTCCACAGTACCGCCTGAATTCAGGCTGTCGCTACATCTCCTCATGAAAGTAGGTGCATCTCTGATCGAACCTGCCAGCAGTCTGCCGTGGATGAAGTCATACTTAGTTGAGGGCCACAGTTCGTCGAAATCACTGATTTCGAATCTCAAGTTTCGCGGTGCCCAAAGCCGTCGTGGTGGGCTTAGATCGATACCAGTGACGATAGCATGCGGATGATGCCTGGCAAAATCGACAGCCCATTCGCCTGGCCCAGTGCCAACATCAAGTACGGTAAGTGGCTCAGACGCGTTGATCAATGCAAGAGTATCAGATCCTTCCAGTACTGATTTCCAGACTAGATGCATGATACCCAGGCGTTCGTACTCTGCTTCGTCGTCGGGAAAAGGGTATCTACCAGCATGCAGTGCATGGTATCTGCGACCCTCATATTCCTCACCTGCCCAGATCGAAAGAGGTATATCACTTGATGTGCTTTCATCTGACAGGTAGCCTTCGTCCTCGGTATCGCAGCACATTTCTTCAGAAATTGCACTCAACACCATAGCTGACTAGCAAGAGGTAAGAGAACGAGCGTGCATATGAGAAAGGACAATGCATGTGTTAGTCACTCGAGCTCTGAGGGTCTCCACAACTACAAGCTGTCCGAACCAAGCCAATCGTATTGGCAAAACCATCTAGAGCTCTGCCACGAAGGCCTTCTGGGTAGTCCATCAATGACTAGGCGATTCCAGGCTGGTACGAATGAGCCATCACTCGATCATCGTACGTGCGTTTTTCGCCGATCCGGAACTACATTTCAATGGTACTGCGATCGGCATGGGAGTATGCCTTTTCCCACCGGTAAACACTAGCAAACTTGCACGGAACAACCCATAATCTGGCAGCTTCTGACAATTTGCAGATAGTGCAAGGAGCGTTAAATTCGACGAAGGACGAGACAGCTCATGCTTGAAGCATCGCTTTGAACTGGTGGTCACATCGGTAGCGGCTCGCAGGTAGCTGTCGAGAACTAGTCGCGGCACTACTTAGATTGCACCTTGCTGGTCGGTGATGGCGCTTGACATATTTGGCATTTGCTCGACAACACAGTGGCGCACTGAAGTGATTATGCTTCTCTGATGTCGGAGATGTCGAGTTCTTGGAGCTCTCTTCTACATCTAGCATATGAGTCAGGCCACGCCGTGTCTGCAGTTTGTCAAAGTTCATCGGGTCATATGCTTCCCAACAAGCATGGATTTTCCCAAACCCATCAACGCGACCAATACTAGGCCAGCCATCCACAGCATTAGGACTTACAGAGACGTACACGGCGGCGACCCGCCTGCATACGTTGACGAAGAGATTTACACCGACGATGGTTCTGACGACTCTGATTCTGCCTCCAACGCTTCTCACAGCACTGATAACACTGCAGCTGTCTTACAGCAGGCGCTGAACCGGCTTTTAAAAGTGGGCCGCCAACAGAACCTCCATGTTTCCGTGGCTATGAGACACGTGAGCGCCAAAAGTTGCAAGGTCTACAAGATTTACAAAACGTACTGCAGGGACTAAGCAAAACACAAACCGAGCTAGATCATTGAGCAGTTCTGTCAGCTCTGTATCTGCTGGAGTAGTGTGCACTCATAAAGATGGTGCTTGAAGCAGTGGCTTTCTCGCGTCTAATGTGCCAAGGTCCGGAAATTCGAAAAGAGATCCGTAGCGGTTCCACGGCTCCACTCCATCCAAGTCATGCGACTCATCCAAGTCATCCCAACCATCTTGTTCGAGTCTTCGAATCCGCATTGGCCAGCTCGAGCAAATATGGGCCCAATACGAAACTACGCAGACAAGGCACCACATTCCTGATTGTTGAGCTCGCCCTTGGAAGCATAAATTCGTTCACACACGCTCTTGGTAGATAGAAGAGTGGATGGTGTTGTATGTACATGCTAGCTGAGGAAAAGAGAGAGAGAAAGCTAGGTGGGAGGAAGGTGCGGTCAGCGTACTTCCCCAACAACGCAGCAGCATTCCATCCTGGCCCCTTCCGCCTTCTGTGTCTTCTAGTCCAACCATCTTTACAGCATCCTTCGACACACACAAGTTGGAGCACCAATAAGTAGAGCGCGCATTTAGGTACTGGGTGGAGATACTGAGAAGGGGAGAGTGACCTCATGTTACCAAATCTTGCGGAATCGCTTCAAGCCGCGAATAGCTTGTGTGTGCTGTACCTTGGCGACGACTGAGAGCCAGTTATGCAATTATAGCTTCAGCCGTGGCTGTACTTCAAAACAAACTAACACACGAGACCGGGACGTGTTTCTGGCTGCCAAGGGCTGTGATTAGTGCGAGATTCCAGGTGTGTAGCGGCTGAGCGAAAGCAGCATTGCTAGGTTCCGATAACAGCCATGATTCCAGGGCACAAACGCATCGTGCCTGCATTCTTGGGTAAGTACGACTCAGTCGTTTATATATATCGTCATCCAGAGCCCATACTTACCGACCACAACCCCCATCAACAGCCGCATACCAGTCACTACTCGCGATATCTTCTCCCTTGTTCTTCGCTCGCCTTGATGGTACCGAATTTGATTGCGAGGATGATATCAAGCTCTACTTCAGATACTACTCGGTGCATAATCAAAATCGATGGACAAGACCTGATCGTCTCAGCCGAGATCCACGACATTCGATCACCAGATACACTAGACGATCCAGTTGAGCAGATTCTCCGTGCGAGTCGCGACACTCGAACTGCAAGAATACTCATACATCCGGAACCACGCAGGGGAGGATGGCCACATATTTGGCATGGCGCAGACCTCTTCTATCTCCTGACGGCTGTGGCCCTAGCTCGACTAGATCACCTTCTGATTGAATTCACAGATGAGCAACACCTCGACGAATGGCGAATCCCGTGGCCAGCTGTAGGTCCTTATCGCCTAGTAGCACTCAGTCTCTCTTGCCTCACTGCGAAAAAGGTCACGCTTTCGAACGAACGCACTACCACAAGGGCCTTCGGTCGCAAACTGTATAGACGGATTCTGAATACAAATAAGAGAAGGAGCCTTCTTCAGTATTCGAGTGCGAAGTTCGTGTGCAGCTGTGACAGAGGAAAGCTCAAGACATACCAAACACTTCTGGATCAAATTGTCTCATATAATGATTCGGTGAGCGCAGTAGCGGCTGCAATGAAGGTGGATCCCATTGTATTGGCGCGAGGCTTGCAACAAGGAGTGGATGATGGATGGAGCCAGGCAACCCATAGCGAAACGATGATCTTAGCCTACATTCAGTGCTTGAAAGCAGAGCTCGACAAGTTCTGCTCAGGAAAAGTGCCTTACAATAAGGAATGTTGAGCTAGGCACTACGAACGGGAGCATATCAGTGACGAGCAGTTTGCTCACGGCATGAGCTGCCAATTTCAGTGTAGGGAGCCCTGTGATGTTGGGCTACGGCTCTTGCGACGAGTGTCTTTTGACTTCCCTTGCCTTTCTTAGTCCTCTTCCATGTTAGGTGGTGTTTCTATACCTCTCCTCCTCAACTTGATCGCTCACTGTTTGTGCCATATCGAGTCCCAAGCGAACTAAGCAGCACCACATTCCAGCATAGAAGCGACTATCAACTCTGAAAATGACAGTAACAAGACTCAAAGGCGGATTCGGTTGATCCAAATGCGTTGAAGTCTGCCTGCTGAGGGCGCTCTTGAGATGTCACAAGATCTTGTCTTCCACTTGGTGAAGAACCATTTTCTACCTGCATCGATCTGAATTGCATAACCTTTACCGAAGTCGTGATTTTCGAGCCCGTTCTCATTTTTCGTGGTTCTGCCCTGCCACGTATTTCGTTCGTGGCTGTCTCTCTTGCGTGAGTCCATTGCTCTGAGCTCCCGATCAAGGCTCTCAGCCTGCTGTGATCCTTCCGACGCGAATAGAGTGGTGTGGTCACTAACGCATTCGCCGATGTCCCAGAACCGAGCAGCCGGAAAATCAAACAAATACAGACCAAGTCTCCGAGCACGTCCATAGTAGTCGCAATCACTGGGGTAGAAAGGGATAAAGAAGTCCCATTTACCAATCAGTTCAGCAGCTCCGACGTTGACGTGTGCTAAATTATCATAATCAAAAAATCCAAAAGCCCACTCTTTCGAAGCTCCTCCAAACTTTTGGCGTACAAGCTTTTGCTCTGCAATAACACCTGCGAACAACGAGGAATAAAGGTGTGAGGCCGCTCTAACCACCACATCTTGATGTGACCAATAAAAGTCTGGTATATTATTCCTCCTGGCGAGCTCGAGAAGAAAATTCTGATATTGCGCAAATGTCAATCTTGTTGGTATACTGTAAACTGCGACATTGTAGACATTTTGAAGTTTAGTGTAGTTGAGGTGATACTGTGTATCGGGTGAAGAGGATCGTTCGGCGTTTTCGAAGGAATAACCGCTATTATCAAGTACCAGTATCTGGTCGCTCGGCCATCCCTCCGCTATGTATGAAAGTAGAGTCTGCTCCAACATGCAACTTTGTGAGGCGAAACCGATAAACAGTGGTGTGGGTGGGCGGCAACTCGGTGGATGCTTAGCCAGGGTGATCTGAGAATATTGATCATAGAGTCTGGGTTTGTGGAAAGAGCTGTCACTTAGAACGAGTGATGGTGGTGGGCAGAGCTCGCGCTCGTCAAAGTCTGAGGTATTAACTATGTTTGGACGATGCGTAAGTAATATTGCCTGCGGCTCTTGGGGTGTTTGTGGGTTCCTGGTCAGATAGCAAAGACTGAGGACTATAAGGCCAATGGTCCCCAACAACCATGTCCTTCTCTTGGATACAATCATGACTTCGTCACTGATCGGTGATGTGTGAAGGAAGAAACGATCCTCGGTGTCGACGAGCCTGGCTGTAAAGTACCATGATAACGAGCTTTGTCAGCCTTGTAGCCCTTTTAATATTGCGATTCCACTACTTGTTTTATGCCCAGAGTGGTGACGACAGCACAATCGACTGCGACGATGAATTGAACGAGTTGAAGTGATGCTAGTGTTGACCTGCAAAACTTGTGCTAGGAGAAGTAGCAGAACAATAAACTACCACTTTTTCAAGGGGTTTTCTCCTTGTTACTGCCCATCACTTCTGGTGATCGTCAAGATTTGCCACCAGAGGCCATCTATTAGTATGTAGCGGTCGGATTGACGAAAATGTGTAACTCGGTTATCGCTGAATTCACCATGAAGTTTTTTAACACGTTCTTTCTGCTACAAGTATTGATTCCCTGCTATGCTATACTGCCAGTGCATTTACTAACACCTGTCATCTCACAGATAATCTATAGTGCGGCGCTTATCGAAGCTCGTAATGCCAGCTGTGCCTTTGATGGAATGGACTGTTCTGAAGACTCGACTTGTTGTTCTGGTTGTTGTTCACTCTTCGCCCCGCCTCACAGATCGAGTCATTGTATTAGTAAAGCAGCTAGCGGGTTGGGATGCAAAGGGTGGTGAGCTCTGATGAAGCATCGAGTGTATGCGTAGTAACAGACTTGGCGATTGCAGCAATTCGTCCATCTTTCCCGACATTCATTTGCACTCGTTCAGGAGCTTGCTTGCTTGTTCATCGAGTAGTCACAAGAAGCGAGTAAAGGAACTGTGGAGGATTCTATCATTGTAATATGTTCATTTATCTTAGTCTATTGTGTCAACGAAAGGCACCAGTCACGAAAACAGGTCAGTGTGATGAGGCATGGGCTCATAGCTGTGTCCGAGCGACAGGTGCTCGGGTACTGATCAATGTGCCTGCTTTCCAATATTGACACACATTTGAATGACCCCGAGCCACGCCGAACTTCTCATATGCTGCTAAATCCTGATTTTCATGTGACCAGCATTCTATGCTACTCCTAGGAAACCAAGGTGTATGCACATCTCGCAACCACTGGAATAAGTCCTTTTCTCGTCAAAGTTGGTTGCGGAGCATCTTGCGTGGCAGCCAAGCCGTCGATGTGAGCTGGTCATTGATTGACCGCTTCCAGACTTGTAAGGAGTAAGTCAGAATCTTGCTCCTCTTGAAGGAGTTGAAACGGCTCCATATAGTCGATTTTCAGGTGTCCAACCTCGAAACCGAGCACAACGCGCAATCCAGTACATATCGCATACCGACGGTCTAGCAGTCGCGGCCTATGGTGTACCAAGTATTTCTCAAACGTCACAAAATCCTGTAGTCCTGATATACGTTGAGCTTCCTGCTCGGAAGCAAGCATCCAGAGCGGGTACTGCATACCGTCACCCACTACATCGAATAACCTCGACATTATTTTCCCTGCCTGGATACGGACTTTGAGATCTTGCTCTCGAATATTGCTTGACGCGCCTAACTCGGCAAGAATCTCTTCATAAGCGACCGTACTCGCCCACCTCGTATGTGCACGTGGTGCTTCTTCCCCATTGTATTTCATTCTCTTCCGCCTTAGACACTCTCTCCTGTGTCTTTCATTAATCGTCCTCCGCCGTGCTTGAAACTCGTGCCAGAGAATGACGTGTGCTAGGGTCACATACCAATGTGACTGAGTTTGCTGGATATGAGCACTAGCGAGAAGCTGCAAAGCTGCATAAAGTGTTGATGGAGGAGGCGCTAAGCTGCGTGATTGTGCACGCCGAAAGCTGGCGATACTTGCAAACACCTCAGGACTCGCGAAGTCGAACCGACCTTCGGCATTCGTTGTAGACCCTACGAAAGGAGAGTGTAAGTCCGCAGTTTGACTTTCACTAGTCTTCAGTAAAGGAAGGAAAGCCTCGGGCTTAAGTTGTCGAGTCCGTAACCATCTAACCACTCTGGCCAAGTAAAAACACCTTCGTGCGAGAGATGCTTGAGGTATCGTTGCTTCAGCTTCATCGTTAATCAGCACTTCAGCTTGTGCAAACATCACCAAAGCACAATCGATACTGTTTTGCTGCGGAAAACGTGGTGCCAAGACCTCGGATCTCATTGTGGAGATAGTGGTGACATTGAAATTATCAACCCACTTCTCGAAGTCTTCGGAGGCATGACCATACAGCCTAATCCGTTGTGCCTTAGGCGATATCACGACTAGCTCCCAGTGCCTGTTGTAGCATCGCGGCAAGAGGACATGTTCCACTTCTTCAAGCTCCAGATAACCCAGCGCCCAGTTCTGAGGAGGGCTGCCATAGTTGCTGGCGCTGCTTGCTAGGTAAGTCGTCGTCGCACTGGTAAGCATATCCATTGTAACGTCTACGGCAGTGTCATTCAAGTAAGCCTGGTCCGGTGTGCTGACATCAGAGTTGTATCGGATAAAGGAGCTTTGTGCTTCTTGCAAAGAGATCCGTAACACTTTCTGTGATGATTCAATAGCTTCTGAGATGAGACTCTCAAGCCTTCTCTGAGCATCATGCTCTGTCAGCATGATACACATGTCATCCGCGACGAACGGTTTGTTGGACGACCTTTCATTGTGATCATTACTGTCATCATCATCCCCAGCAATCTCTAAATATTCTATGGACGATCTGGGCGGCTGAACCTGCGCAGCTGAAATATCTTGTCCAGGCGAAAGGCGTATAGTGGTTTTGTTCCTCCGCGGTCGCTTCCTCCTGGGACCCGTTACAGGTTCTACTTGAGTTTCTCCCGCTGGATTAGCTGAAGGTCTTGTAGGAAAGTCCACCGGCCCTTCCAGTATACACTTTGAGAACATGACCTGCACCAGGTGGGTAACATGTTCCTGGCCATTGTAGCAGGCCTCTATCTCTGTTGTACTAGGACCGTGGCAAGGCAGGTAGGAGATAGGTGGGCGCCAAGTACTCTCGCATCCATTCACAGCTTCCGAAAGGCTAACTCCTGTATTAAAGGTCTGATAATATGCACAATGATCCGTCACAATCAGGTCGCCAGGATTCTGAGTCACAATACTATATTGAATCTCCCATAACCTCAGTCTTCGAGGATCAATCAAGATGTTCTGATGTCGAACAAACTGATCGCAAGTATAGGATAAAGGTGTCAATTCCGAAAGACATGCTTCAAGCTTTGAGGACTCTCTAGCTGGAATTATAATCCAGATTTGAGGTGAGCCCCTGTGAAGTATATTCGCTGAAAGGAGATCCATATCCTTCTTTTGAAGTGTACTGACGGTCTTGCCCTCGCTGATGAATATAGAAGACTCATTGATTCCGGATAAATCTAGTGTGGCTAGCCTAGCTGATGTCCTCACTGGACTCGGTAGAGCCAATCTATCTCGAAAGTCATGATCAGCATCATCCACGACGATGAGATTGTTGCGATACGAGCGGCATTGGTCGAAGAACCCCTCAATCCATTCATTAGCTTGCGCGTCGCTCCAAATCGTTTCTTCGAAGTCTGGTATTTGGTACGGCTCAGCATCGCCTATTAATTTTTCCTCAAGCACTACCTTCCACCACCCGTCCTCCTTCTTCAGAAATTGTCTTTGACATCTAGCGATACTCAACAGCAGAGGAGACTCCGGTGGTTCATACAAAGAATAGTCTTGTGCTGTTTTGCTGTAGCCATCCCAGATGAAGGCATCCGAAGTAGATTCCCAGAACGTCGGCGGGTCCATGCTTAGGAAATCTGATGCATTAGCGCAATACGGTTGGCTGACTATATATCCTGCACCTACGATTCCACCAACCAGAATGATGCGGCTGGCAGCTTTCTTCGTGGCGTGTCGAGTAAAAGCTGGAGAAATATCACCTTGGGAATACGTGGTATCTTAGCGCATAGGTACCATCTTGCTTGGGCCGCCTTGTCATGCGAGTCCTCGAACCACAAATACACCTTCGCCGCCACCAACTGGCAATGTCGCAAAACCATCTCGAAGTCTTCACTGGCATCTTAGGTAGGGTGACAAATATGTGCCCAGAAACATAACCACGTCATTAGTACCTGCTACTGCTGAAACTGCAAGAGCTCACCTTGTGCCATACTTGAACACAGAGTTCGATCCGGCTCATTCTCAACGCACCCTGGGTGGAAAAGATCTGGAACTGTCAGGCCGCTCGACCGGACAGGCAGGACTACGTATACTTCTTGGGAAGTGTATGAACATGCAAGGCTTGGGCTGAGTTTGCCTGTGTTGGTAAGCTGTAAATTTCTCTTCTGTGAAGATAGTGACAAAAACGTCCTCAGATGCTGCCCAACCGTTTGTCCCAAAATGCGTTGGCTTTGACACGAAGAGAGATTTATTGCAGTGAGTACTTCGACTATCTATCGTTACCTACCAGACGAAATTCAATGTACTCGAGATTTTCCTGCAATCGACGCGGATCGATTCCTGTTCACCAACTGATGACTATGAATGTCCGCAAAGACCAGGTCCGTGTTGAATTGTAAGGCTGGTCAACTTATCAGTGAGCTGTCTCACACAGGGCA
>NW_027042761.1:96311-129466 GCF_036872675.1 Lithohypha guttulata | reverse complement strand
GAGCATGGAGTGAGTGCAGGGTGAGTGAAGGGTGAGCAAAGCAGCACATGGCCAGTCTTGAAAGGGGTGCTCACCCGCGAGAACCTGGGCTATTATACCCTAGTATTTCGTAGTAAATACTATTCCTTAGTCTATTACGATAGATTTTAGCGTCTTATACGCTATAAAGATCTTATTATATAATATATCCGCTATTTCTTTAGTTCTAATATTAGTATTATAAGAGATAAACCTTATTATTTTAAAGAACTAGTTAATAATAACTAGGATAGCGTTATAGATGTTATACCTATACTTCGCTAGCGGTAAGCCTATAATAAAGTCTATTATAATATCTTACTAAAGACCTTCTAGGATAAGTAAGGCTTATAGTAGTCTATATAGCTTATACCTAAATACTTTTATTCGTTAATAGATATTATATATCTTTATATATATATATACCTAGCGCTATACTTATGGCTACTAATAGTATCGCTAGATTACTTAAAAGGTTCTCTTTCTTCTAAAGTATCTATCTTACTAAGGGTTATTATAATTAACCTATAAGATTTTATTTCTAATCTAAGTATTCTTAGGGATATACGCTATACTATAAATACGTATAAGACCTATAAAATTAACCTCTTAGGCCTCTTTACGCGCGTTATTAATAAATATATTCTTCTTTAATCTTAACTAGTATCGCTCTTTATAGAAGGCGTCCCTATTCTATATACTTAGTAGACGACTTATAAGCGTCTTAGCGATATCTTAACTCTAGAGAGCGTTACTAAAACGCTTAGTAACTATACTCCTTTTATTAGCGCCTCTTTTTCAGGTCCTTATATACTTTTTCCTTACAGCTAACTTTTCTCTACTAAGAGGACTATACTTATCCTTAGCGACTACGCTAAGATTACTTCTCTTATATACGTATATAGTAATATAAAGTACTATACTAAACCTTTTTAACTAAATTAGTTTAAAAAGGGGATTATACTTATTCTCTAGCTTCGCTCCTATATTACGTATACGCTTCGCTAGTAATATATATAAAAGGTTTTAATCTAGCTCCTCTAAGCCTACTATATAGTCTACTTAACGAGATAGCCTATTTATAAGATTATCCTTACCCTTACGCTATATAATCTTAAAATTAAAAGCCGCTAAATACTCTACCTACTTAATCTACCTCTTCCTACTAAGAGCTTTATTATCTATAAACTTTATAAGCGTCTCGTAATCGGTAATTACACACATCGTCTTCGCTAGTAACTTAAGATAATAACGCTATATCTTAAAAATAATAATAATAATAAGTATCTCCTAATCTCTAGTCTTATAGTTCTATTTAGCTAGACTAAGCTTCTTACTAAGGAACATAATTAGGTATTATCGCTCAGATTCTCGTGGGTGAGCGTCCTCTTTCAGACGAGGTTCTTGCTGCTCTGCTCACCCCCTCCTCACCCTTATCTCACCCTCGCCTCACCTGCTACTCACCTGAGCTCACCGTGTTTCACTTGTTCCCATTTCTCCAGCCACAGCAGACCCATCGAAGTGAAACCTCAGACTGACCAGTTGTGTCGCGTTGCTGGGGCAAGGCTCCCACAAAGAAACATGGTCCACCAGCGAGCTAGCACATGGTCTTCTGTTCTGCTTCTGTGTCTGTCTCTTCTTTTCCCTTCTCTCCATGCTTCCTCTTCTTCTTCTCCAGTACTAGGCTGTCTTTTCTGCCATCGAATATATCCAAATCTGCTTGTTCATTACCATTCATATCTACGATAGGTTCCTAATAACATGGAGTGCAGTCATGCTACTATCGCTGACCCTGTCGATGCTGACATGCTCAGCGTGACATCTGATGCCGAAACTCTGGTGTCGAGACCGCCAGGCAAGACGGCTCGAGATGTGGCACGAGACCAGATCCGTCAGGCTCGCCAGTATCAGCAGCAGATCGAGCACACCACCACCAGTGTCGTCCGCAAACCCATCGTGGCCGGCACCAGTAAGTTCTACGATACCATCCTGCGAGAATGGGATCTGTTTGCGGCCGACTATCGAGGCTCGAAAGACCCGAGAAACCTCAAGACTGCCAAAAACTTTGTCTTGTACTTCACGCAAGGTCGACAAGGACGAAACGAGCCAGGCGGTCGTTTGACGGTGGCCTACACCTACACGGCCTGGAAGTCCTTTATGGCCGCCTGGAGTCGTCAACATCACACGTCGTTCACCAAGAGTCACCAAGACACCATCCTCAACTTCATCAAAGGCGGCGAAGCCGGCTCCCCTAGCCTATCTCGCAAGATGCGGCCTAAGCGCAACTTTACACGTGATGATTTTCTGGCGTGTATCATGCAGCTGTGGCAGAACGACTGGTATGACTTTGACCACGAGCGATATCGAGTTGGCTTGCATCTGTTGTTGCTGTTGCACTGCAACACCTCGGCTCGGCGTGCAGAGTACGAGCGAGAGTGGACGTATGCTGACATCAACGTGAGTGTGGTCTGGCTGGATCAGGCCAAGCAGCCTCAGCTGGTGATCGACTTTCAGCGCACCAAGGCCAAAGGGTTGCAGGACTGGGAGAGTGAGCAGCCCCAGCACATGCTGTACGAGCTGGTCGACTTACCCTTCTACTGCAATAGTGTGCTTTTTTTCATGGCGGCTGCCTTGGCAGACGATGCTCTGCGGGACTACCACACATGGGACAGCATCTGTGACATTTCGAAGCCTGACAAAAAGAAGCACATCACCCTACATTGGCACCCGGACAAAGCTGACTGGCCCATTTTTCCTCGCAGCTTGCGTCAGGGACAGCTCGACCACACTCGTATGTCATCCTCCTTGACCTCCAAGGCGTTGGTGGACTTGGGATACCGCGCAGGCTTCCAAGACAACGTGGTACTGCATGCGGCTCGACGTGAAGTGCTGTTGCAGGTTGACAATTATGGCTACTCCTGCAACGAGAGGATGCGTTTTGCTGCCCATGTCAACAGCGATACCTACCGCCGATCATACCAGACTGCGATGCCAATGGTCGATGGTCAAGCGTCATACTTCCACTTTCAAGCCACCAGCACTGAGCTGCATGACTTGCGTCGCAGCTACGGCTGGAGCCAAAACCCATACCACCAGCCCATGCTGAAGGAAGCACTACGACAGGCTGCATGGAAGAATGTCAAGGAGGGTAAGGATAGCGAGGATCAGGATCGAGAAGCCAGTCCGGTACACGCTAAAGAGCGCCAGAAGGACTATGACCTATG
Organism: Lithohypha guttulata; assembly: GCF_036872675.1. Taxonomy (NCBI): domain Eukaryota; kingdom Fungi; phylum Ascomycota; class Eurotiomycetes; order Chaetothyriales; family Trichomeriaceae; genus Lithohypha; species Lithohypha guttulata. The sequence continues at coordinate 126,224 of NW_027042761.1, read as the reverse complement.
GCGGCAACAACGAGACCGGTTGATTCGCGAGCAGAACAAGCAAGTCGAATCATCGGAACCTCATGCGCAGGTGTACGAGTCGAACTTCAGCCAAGCGCGTAAGCTCATGCCTGAGCGGGACCGATTGGCCACATCACTCTTCTGTGAAGGCAGTCTCCGAGACGTAGTTGGTCGCAAGGTCATGCATGACTTGATCGCGCTATGTGGTACACAAACACGCAAAGCACACTGCGCCACCCTCAACAAGTCTGGTCTAACGTGTGATGTATGCCGAATTAAGTGTATGCCTCACGAGGAACACAAATGGTGGTCGCACGTCTATCACTGCCGGAAGAGGTCAGAGAAAAACATGGGCAGCTTTGCCGAGTTCTGCTTCTTGTGTTTCCAGTGGTATGACGATCACGATGACTGGGCCGCACATGCCCAAACGCACATCGACCAGCCTCCTTTGCACTGCTCGATGGCGACCTTTCGTCACAACGTCATTCGACCGGGACTGTGTCCGGCGTGCCTTGGACACGGCGAGTATCACCAGCACCTCAACCTCACCAACTGGAAGAGACACATCCAAGACCATGTACTTCGAGGCAAGAGCACAGCGTGTCCGCACCCGGGCTGTCGACAGCTCTCTGCAATGAACAGCAGAGTCACCTTCCTCGAGCATCTCGCGGACGCTCATGATATTCGGCTTGACAAAGGAAAGAGGCCAAAAGCCCTGAACGCCAGCACGATGTGTGACACTGCCCACCAGCCAACAGCAGTGTCGTTCGTCCACACCGACGCCGCTCACTTCGCTAAGCTCGGTCTCCACGATAGAAACGTGGAGCTGGGAAGTCAGCAGCCACAGCAGCAGCGAGCGGATGAGGTCGACCTAGTTGATTGTGATGTGGTTGACAGGCTTGACGAGACTGACGAAGAGATATCGGTCAGTGAGCAGGGAGATGGACCGACACGACCGGGAAGTCCTGCTGTCAGAGACGACAAGGATCATCACACAAGTGATGGCATTAAATGTACGGGCGCGAAGATACTGCAGAACAGGCCAACCGACTCGGCGAGAGAAGAGACCTGTGGTATTGCGGAGCCTATCTCGGCTGTTGAACATCGATTCTGTTCAGGTGGAGCGCAGCAAGAACGTTCGCGCAAGAAGACGAACGTGATGGTAATCGTGCCGCCTGTGCCTGACTCGTGGAGGAATGTGCCCCTGATGGACGATGATGGTGAGAGTATCGCTTTGTCGGCCGGCAAAGCGATGTCTCCGCGGAACATACGCACACAGTCTCGACGAGGTCGACCTCGTGGCTCTCGCAATCGTGCGACGCTGCGGCGAGAGCGACGTCTTGCCACACTGACTAAGACAACCAATCCTTAAAGAGGTCTTGAGTGGACAGTATACATTATAGTAGTAAATACTCACTTTAGATTACCGCTCTAGCTGTTAGCATTAATGGCCCTAGAGAAATCGTCGCTATCGTCGTTATTGAGGGTTGCGAGCTGTAAATTGAATAATACACACTCCTCCTGCAACTGTCGACTGGGCCGCCAGGAGACCTCGATGAGCTTAAGGTTCCGGAACTTTCGAGCCGTATATTTGACCACGACCATCAGTTGATCCTGCCACATCAACTGGGCGTCTCCGTAGGCCTTGCTGAGACACAGATGTTCAAGACTAGCTGGGAGCATCGCTGCCAGAAGATGCGGCGGAGGCTTGAGAATTCTCGTTCGGTGGTGTATTCCTTGTCTCGTACCTGGACGGCGTGGGTCGAACTGCTCGGCTGTGATGGCGACATATTTCAAGACCTGACATTGTGTTAGCAGATTCAATGCTAGTGTCGACACTCTCAGACTCAAGCGCTCTAAAGTGTCCTTGCTTTTTGAAAGTCCGGAAAGGTCGAGCGCTGTACCGCCGTCGTACTCGAGATCGTAAGATTGTAGCTGTGTGCACGCCGCAAGCAGACGATTCACTTGATATGCAACTCGACCACAACGCCGATGAACCACGTTTTTCACACACAGGTCAAGCTTCTCGTGCTTCTTGAAGTTAATGCAGGTGTCGAGAACGACGGTGTTCAATTGCTTGAGATCCAACAAAGCTACTGCCAGTCCGAGGTCAAGTGTTGGTTGCAGTCCATATCTCTTCTGCAAAGATGGAGGAGAGTCGAGGACACGCAACACGCGCAAACGTGAGAGCAGTTTGCGATCGTGCTGTACCGTGGACGTGAGTAAACTAAACGACCAATCCTCGGGTATCGATATGTTCAATGTCTCCACAAGCGGCAGATTAAGTATCAGCCATTGCGCAATGATCTCTTGCTGGACTCCGTCGTCCTTCAAGGAGAGGTCAGACACGAGGCTCGCAGGGAACTCCCCCGAAACAAGAGTCGCCTGATGCAGGATCTTACAGAGCAGTAATGATACAAAAGCGAAATCTGCATCCTCCCCAATACACTTCCACTCCCAGTCTCTCATGATGGGCTCAATTCGTAGGGTGCGGACATACATTGCGTGTTGCGGATACTCCTCGATGTGTCGCAAGAACGGTAGTGTTTTGTCCTTTGTTTGGTCGAAGACAGCAAACAGGCGAGGTTGGACGAGACGGTGAAAACATCGGGACACAAGTGAGAGGGCAAGCAGTGATTGTCGAGGATTTGCAACACTAATCGCGACGCTTGACACAGCAGCATCTTCAAGATCTTCGCTACTTATACTGTGTTGATCGTCTCCATCGTCCTCACTATTTTCGGAGTTGTTATGCTCGCTAGTGTAGTGGTTGAGATTTGTATGATTGTCCAAGTACGAAAACACCTCTTCTAGAACCTCAACCGGCAGCTCCGTCAAGTGCATAATGTATCGTCAAGCGCAACTGCTTCGGATGGTAGGAACGGCCAGGTTCGTCCGTGACGCGAATGGAAGGGTCAGAGTTGTGAGGTCCACGCGCACAAAGACCCGTCTAGAGTTAAGTCCAATACGAGCGCTTTCGGCGATGGCAACCATGCTAAGAACGATGACATAAGTCGAAGGTTCTCGGAGCAGGCAGAGGCAGTGCAGGATGTGAAGGGTATACGCCTATAACATTCTAGAGTAGGAGCGAATGGCCTTGTCATATCTGTCTAAAATATCACACAAGTCAATCAGGCTCGCGACGGACAACCGACGTGGCCACACCTCGGCTAAATGTCCAAGCTTAATTCCGTGACCACATCCAGCCTTGCCATACTACAACGACTATCATCTTCACTTTCACACTCACCTTTACTTCACTGTGTGTATGTGATAATTAAAACAGTACCTTTACTCGCAACACTTATTGCCGGTCTACACCAGAAACGACTTCAGGTCGCTGTAGCCTGGCCGAACCTTGCTCACATCGTTATCGACACCTAAAAGTATGCAGGAGCTAATCACGACGAATGAGTCTGTAGCATACGAAAGCAGTGACATCTGGCTAGACTAGGTGATTTCGGCAGCGTGTGTCTGCTCAAGTAATAGCTGTCGTCTCAATTTGAGTAAGTATACTCGCTTACTTCGGCTGATCACCCTGCATGTACGGTCTTGATGTTATAGTAGAGAGTCTTGGAGTCGTAGTGCTCGTTTAGTTGGTGGGCGATCATCCATCCGCTCCAAGTGCTGGTTCGTGTGAGGGGAGATCAATCTACAACGTCTTGTCAAGCACATGGTGGCTGTTACTTTTGCAGGGAAAGCAGAAGTGCCAGCCTAGCTCTGCCGCATCGAGATCCGTTGCTAGAGGAAAGACGTTACAAGAGTTGGGTGCTCGCATGCTTACGACAACTTGTGTGAGTCTGAGAACAACGCACATGGGACGGTCTGCTCTATATGGCCATCAGCATCACCAGTAGGTCTCTCTAGCCTCCCACAGTCGTAGCAATGCTTCGCGCAGGACAATGGCTACCATGAGCATTAATCCTAAGAACAAAACTAGAGGTGGCACGCCAATATATTATGTCTAAACGAGTAGAGCAAATCATCAATGGGGGCCTGCATGGTAACTTATTGTAACTCTCACACAGTGTCTCTCAGTACAATCATGTTACGATTTTTTTGGCATCAGTCAGGTTCTGAATTTCCTGGGCCAGCAGTTTTCGAGTCCTTTTGGTCATCCGGTCTTCTCCAGCTATAGCTTCGAGCTGTTCTGCTGTCAAGCCACTGACGAAAGTGGGCGAGAACAAACTCAGTGGCGTTTGACGACCATTGACCAGCAGGTGATCTATCGCTTGCATACAGACATTGTCCACCATACGTTTATACGCCACCTTGTAGTACGAGTAAAGAATGTCGTGGACCTCTTGGACAACGTGTTGCGTGTTGCTCATCGGGTGAGCGCGCACCATGTCTTCCACCCGAACAACGAGTCCATTGCTGGAATCGGAAAAAGAGATTGACTCCATGCTGGTGCGAATGCGTTTCAAGCGACTACGAGAAGTCAGTAACATGTACACATGACCGAGTATTTCCCTACCATTTCTCCAGATTGTCATTGAAATAGTGATTCAGAGTTATGGGGGTTCCGGATCTTTCGACCGCGAGCAGAAATTGAGCTTTTTTGATGGCCTTCTTGTACCTGGACGCCAGTCCTTCCATCAAGGTGGACGACAACTCGTCTCTTACGTGCTTGTCGTGACAGACATTGTCTAGACCGGCCATGATGAAGTGATGGATCATCGAGATGACGTCGCTGACATATCCCAATGTGATCAAGGGCCAATTGCTGGATTGTGCCTTCATCGTGGTTGCCAGAATAGACGAGTCAAAGGTTCCCAGCTCGAACCTTCTCGAGGACTCATACACACCACGTAGCCAGGATGCGATGGAACTCGCTGCAGAGATGCGGACCGTCTCTGGAGGTTGCAGTATGTCCTCCAGGCCAGGAGCATCAATTTCTTCACGAATGGTCCGTTCTTTGTCATCGTTAATGTTAGCCTCTGACTGACTCCAGTCCAGAGCAGGTGGAACCGTATCATCCGTGTCGGAGTCTTCATGTGCTTCGTTCACGAAAGGATACTGTTCACCGAACGTCTTCATACTGTTTGCGTAGCTGATGTTACGAGCCATGATTTTCGTGGCCAGATGAAGAGTATAGTCATCATCGAAGAATTCGTCCTTTCCATATTTGGCTTCGACCGAAAGAGACACTAATCTCTGGAAGTCCACTGCGATTTGCGTCAGATACATCGACTGACTCTCCGTGCTTTCTCGTTGCATTCCCAGATGTTTCAAACGAGTTTGAGTTGAGACTAGCCGGTGGGTGATCTCCCTCCGCACCTGAAATTCATCATCAGCGTCGGCTCACTCAGCGACTGTGCTTGTGGAACTTACATGGGGGAATTCGTGTCGCACAAGGTCAGAGAGCACTTTGCGAAGTCGTCGTCGTAGTGCACCAATACCAATCTTCTCCCTGTCTAGGCTCTTCCACGGTGACGTATCACGGAAGAACGCAGCCTCGAGGCCGTCTCGGTCGATGTTCTCACTAGCAAGCTGGTTTTGGCCAGGGTTTCGTACTAGATGCCACCCTAGTCGCATAGCATGGGCGCGTCCCTCAACGAGGTCAACCACTGCTGGTTCAGTGCCGCGGTCGACCAAATCAGGCTTGGTCAGCACACCCAATGTTCTCCTTCCTTCTGGATCGAATTCTGCTGCAATTTCCAGAATCTCTTGCGTGGCTATATCCACGTTGGATGGGATCACTGTCAGCACAACTGACCTTGGATTCTCCATGTACTTGCGAACCATATTTTCCACCAAGGACATATCCGCCTTCGTGGTTGAGCCGTCAGATGTGTTCTTGAAGATTCCTGGTACGTCAATCACTGTGAGGTGGTCTTCTTCTGGTCCGGATATTTCCAAGCGCAGGATGTCCGCCGAAAAGATTGAGCCAGAATTGAAATGTCGATCTTTCTTAGACGCAAGTCCCATAACCTCATGCACCTCAGACATGATGTTCAGGAACGATCGCGAATCCAATACCTCGACTTGTCTTGTCCAAGCTCGGACCTTCTCGCTATGTTCACTTGTAGCACTTGGGTCTGGGATTATGGACACCGCCACTCCAGTTTTGAGCGACCGACGAAATATAATTTGAGTGGCAAATCTCGTGCAGAGCCCACTACCGCGAGGGAGCAACATTTTGATCAGACCTTCAAGGACACTGCTCTTGCCTGAAGACTGGTCGCCAACAACCACGATCTGGGGCAAGTTGACATATTCACCAACATTGCATGCAAGGGGTCCGTCAATTTTCTCGAGCATCCTGGGCTCACCAAGGCCATAGCAATCGTGGTCTTCCATCGTAGGTTACGTGAGTCACTATGTGCCCAACATCGAGGAACGAGGAGCTACTAACGAGGAAACAACCTGCTGGCCTGAAATTGGATAAGGTCCACATTCCATCTATCACAGTTGCTGTGTAGGCATCCGAAGACGTGCTTGCGTGATGAACAATTGATCGACGCATGATCGCTCAATTGTCTGCTGAAACTGAGACCTCGTGGTTGCTTCGTTTAGGGTCATCAATACCTTGACCGCTACGGCATACAGTTCATTGGCCAGTGTATCTCGGAGATCTTTCTTCATTGGTTGCTACTCATCCGGCCAAGACACCAGCGGCCAGACTGCTGGTACTAACCTGGTACAGAAATCGTGACGACGATCGATCGATGCCCGTACTTGTATAAGATTGTTTCTAGTGCGGATCTGAATGTCTGGCTGTCTTTTCCTCTTCATCACCTCTTTCATTCCTTCAGAGGTGGTCATCACAATCGTTTTGTGTTTGCTTTGAGGGACCTACACCACGCTTCTCCTCAGAACCCTCCGGCAGGGACTTGTCGCTAGCAGATCGGTGCTAGAGTTTCATCTCGCGGTCGAGTCCACCGAGGCTCCGTGAAGATACCGGTGCAAGTCATCATCTAAACTATCACATCAGCGACGACGTCGCACCGGTACATTGCGTCGAGCCTTGGAAATTAGATACGCGTCTCCATCCTGCCGGAGTTAACCAGCATCGCGTCTACGGAGAGTCAGCATGTACCCCTCAAGCAAATCTCGATTTCACCCTACCGCCACTCGAAGGCGACTCCATTCTGTTCGACCAAGCTCTTCAGCAAGATGTGCCGCGAGAACCAGAAATCCCTTCCACAACATCGGCGTCAGACAAACAAAGTCCAATTTGTCCTTTTTGCCGGCGTCCGATGCAGAACCGATCACAATTGGCGTTAGTCATGCTCAAATCTTGAACCACGCTATGCTGACTTGCGGATAGAAAGCACATGCAGGTCCACACGAAGCCTTTCACATGTCCGAACTTTGATTGTGGTGGGCTCAGCTTCGAGAGCCGCAGGGACCTTGGAAGGCACCAGAACTCCTACCATTCCTCAGAAGCACCGCTCCCGCAACGGTTCTGGTGTCCGTTCGTTTTCTGCAAGCAATCGCGTCTCTCGTTCTGTGGCTATGCAAGGAAGGACGGGTTGCAACGTCATCTGAAGCAAAAACATACTGATTAGTTCGCGACAAGGCGGCGGTATTGCTTTTCAATGGTTTCGACGAACTTTCGTATGTACGTAGCGGAATCGCTCGTACCTAAGAGACCAGCCGTGGCCAAGTGTTCGCCTCTAAATAGACCTTCTCTTCCACCGCTTCCGTAACTCGTAGCTTTTGGCAATTTTCTCAACAGGATCGCTTTTTGCTCGGTTCCTTATATTATCCTTCTACCGTAAAATATCTTAGACTTTACATCAGGACACTACAGATGCGGTTTCAGGAGTTTGTCGACGGCTCCTAAGAAATTGTCCATCAATGCTTGCACTTGCTTCATCGCTTCAACCAGTTTCGACAGCATTGCATCTAGTTGTAACAGCAGCACGGATTTCACTCTCCACAGTAATTTTTTGCGTCATATCGAATCAAGCAGTGGTTGCTCTAGGGGATAGTTCTGCTGTAACAAGGTTTAGTGACCAGCGAATATGGCTCGACTATACTGAGGATTATCTTGGAAGACTGACCAAGAATATTAGAGCCAATTAGATCATGGTCCAAAGCTGATGGTAGCTTAACGAAGACACCGTTGCTGTTAAGGAAAACATACCACGACATTCGTGTAACTAGTGTAGGCAAATCGAACACGTAATTGGTGAAGGTTAACTCATACAGGTCGTCGTAGGAAGTCAACTAACTAACCAAAAAAGTCTCAGATAACCAATCACTACTTATCTACAATCGTCATAGTGTTTCTTGGCACACACAGAACTCGATGGGAGCCGCGTAATCGCTGGTCAATATCGCCAGATTATCTTCCACCACAAGACTGTCTCGTTGTGTAGTTTCTGCACCAGCACAATGCTTCGTCCCTCGTCCGAATCACCGGCGAGGTCGAAGGAGACCTCGCACCCGGGCGACAACGTTGCAAGATCCACTACGACCGTACCAATCAATCTCTCGGATTGCTCGCCCGTTGCAATGCTTACTACAGCATGCGTGGGAAATTCCAGCACCATCTGGATCCCTGAATCATGAAAGTCGATCCTACGTCCCGTATCATCGGAACGTGAAAGGCTAGCACTTGCGTAGTCGTGAGCTTCAGCAATTTTTAGCCTTCCACGTGCCGTTTGCGCGAGGCAGCTTCGACTTCCATGATCTCCGATGTTTGCAGATGTCTGAACACCATCTTGGCAATTGAGATCATGCGAAGTTGAAGAGGAGACGGCGAGATCCGTACCAGAGAGAGAAGCACTCCCTTCCAACCGAGAGAGCTCTCTACTGACCGTAAGTGTTTTGGCTGGGACACCATTAGCCTCCGGCGTAACTCTGGGGTTGACTGTGCACATGTGTATTGAGTCCTTGGTTTGGTACGATCCGGAAACTGGTTGATTGGTAGTCGTTGAAGTGCTTGTCGAGCTTAACGGCGTCCAGTGCATCAAGGATACTGCGCTTTCATTTGGATGCAATCTTCTAGTCTGTGGCCGAATCCACAAATCCCTCAAAAGATCTTCAACCCTTCTTGCCAAGTTTCCAACATTGCTTTGCATTGCTTGTTCTCTCTCCGGTGGTATGCTGCCCTGGGGAATATTTGGCAGTGTCCATTGAGGATATAGTACACCGTGAGTCCTCGAGATGAAGAATTCACTATGCAATTTCACAAATGTGTCGCATAGATAGCAAGCACTCTTGCTCGAACAGATGACTCTTGGACGCTCAAGCTGGGGATTCATTTCGTAATGGTAAATGAGCTGAACCTCTGCGTGAACTTTGGGCTTTAGAGTAGCCATTTCGCGCTGGAATTGTGCATTGGCCTTCCGTAGGTTCACACCAAACTTCCGGGCTGAATCATGGTCCCATTGGATGTTAAGTCTCCCGAGGATCTCATGTATGGATGCCGACACTTGGGGTTCTCTCAGCGGAACCGTTGTTCTTGCATCGACCGTCTGCACGGACACGCACTGAAAGAACTTGAAGTTGCGAACAGCACTGCCAAGTAGCTGACACGATCCATGATAGTTACGCAATTTCGTGATTGCCAGCAACAAGCTCTCCGGATTTGAGAACTTGTCGGCAGGAAGTTGGTCGAGGAGAGTTCGCAGACGACTGGTCTCTGGTAGATCATCCATCCGTGATAGAACCGTCAGTATTTTCTCATCGGACTCGCCAGCGTTGACCAAGACGTGAGGCGTAGCCTCGAGTAGTGCGATATCTTCAACGAGTTTCGAGACGACTACCTTTAATGCTGCGACTTCTGCAGCAGGATGCTCCAGTGCTGAAAGCGCACCTGTCATCGCTCGAAGGCGGTCCGCAAACGCCGCCTTCATAGACTTGCTGCTTTGTGCATGTTTGGACCTCAACCGTGACAAAATACGATTCCGGTTTACGTCAATGACTTGTTTAGAAAGGGTCACATAGCTATTGGAGTCGCCTACGTGTACGGTCAGTCAAACTAAAGTCAGTCGTCGCAGGCGTCTTGCTACTCGCCTGATCTGGCCAGATCTTCAAGTGCCCGTGCTATTTTACTGAAGCTGATCAGATAGCTTTGAGGGACACCAGTATTCATCGCAACTCGAATTACACAAGCGGATTGCTGAGCATCTCGCTCGAGGCAAAGAGCACTGACCTTAGTCGGATCGTCGGTCAGCGCGAAGAGAAAAGCTAGAGCTCCTACGATCTTGCGTTCATTGCGAAGAGATAGATTGGCATTGTCTTTCGTTTGTAGATCATTGTCAAGAACATTGGTGGTGGGCAGTATAGGCTCAGGATTGAGCATGGAGATCAGCACGAAAGACCCGGGCAACCTCTGCATTGCGATAAACGGTACGACAGGATGTGCTATACACATACATTGAACGGCTGAAAGTGAACGAAGAAACTGGTTGTCGGTGGGGCTGTTGGCTCTTTCTGTGCCGAGAATTAGGCGGGTTGTGACTTCTCCTTCGACCATACGGCATTCACATACGCTGCTGTAATCATTCGCAACTACCATTCACTTCACATGTACAAAGTCTGAATCCTTACAAGCGGAGAAAATTAGACAGCATGATAGTAAAAGCGAAGTCCAGGCTTCTTTTTCTTCACAGAACCTGCTTATTTCTGTTTTTGGGTGCGGCCGTTATCAAAACTGCAAGCTTGGAATGTATTACAGAATGCCGCTCAGAAATGCAAAGAACACCAGCAGGATAGCAATAACGGCAGCTGAATAACTGCCAGCAGCCCATCCACAGTTTAGGTCATGTGTGGCCAAAGCTGTTAGTGCCGTAATGATGATGCTGAGCAACAAAGCCTGTAGCGACCAGGATCGCAATATATGTTCGGTGCCTGCCTTGAACTAACTCGATCGATTTGATCGACTGTCCGTGGGGTTTCATAGCATCGTAGAAGTGGAGGACCTGAAGATTTCTAGCCGGTGATCAGTACTGGACGCATTCCACACGACTATGCTCACTTGTAGGTATTCACAAAACCAGCTTCGTTTAGCTCTTTTGTGGGGACTGGTGATCTGCGTGTGGCCTAGTAGAACCGTAGAGCTGCCGGACCATTGCGAAGCTTGTCTTTCAAGCACATCTGCTGATATATATCTCGAACCGGGCAAACGAGGCTCTTCCGGGCCATGCAACTTACCAGCACCGGATACACCGCAGACACCCCGCTCACTGATGAAAGCACGCAGTCGGTCGATTTCCTGGTCAATCTGCTCAGCCTCTTGTGTAAGATCGACAGGCGATACGAAAGCATAGATCTTGTTGTCCTTCGTGACGTGATGGAACTCAATCTTGATACGCTTAATTCAACGTTCCAAGAAGTCGAACTACATACAACGTACCTCGACTTGCCTTATTCCGACTATTGAATACATCGAGCACCGCCTCCACCAGCCACAGCACTTAGCAAGTTGACTGAAATCGAACGTCTCGGAATCTAGGTTGATGCTCACGTCTTGCGCTCGGATTTTGTTTTGTTCCTGAAAACAAATCCAGAGACAATTGTAGTGACCTGAGGCTTACGCTCTGGTGGTGGTACACAAATACTGACGACGAGGTTGAAAACGCAGGCTGAGGCTGAGGCTGCAGTCGGCCTTGCTTGCCAGTCATGCATGCGAGGCACACACTTGGGCATTGTCGATACAGCTGGCAAGAGGGCGGGCCAAACCCGTGGAAAGAATTATGCAGTGGTTCGCTAGGCATGTGATACAGTCGACCTCATGGTCTTTGCCGAACATGAGGTCTTTGGATCGTAGCCACAATGAGGATTACGCTCAGGCGAAGGGTCATCGAAACCTGTTCACGTCAAGCTGAACGACTTAGCATAGACACCCCTACTCATGGTCGTTGGACGGGCAGCAGTAAAACAATTTAAAGGCTGGTCGGCCTTGTCGCAGGAGAAGCTCCCACGAAACTTTAGGTGGACAACAAATTGACCTCAGAAATCATTGGCAGGAATCTCGGTCGTCCTTCCTTTGTTAAGGAAGATCATTGTTTGATGGAAGTGGTGGAGCTTGTGCAGTGATAGTCAAAGCACTCGACACACGTGCCTTTCTCTGGATCTCCGTCGCTAAGTCGAATCAATCTGCCAGCATAGCTTAGTTCTACCCAGCATTGCATTTCCCAGGCCAATCAAATACTTTTCTGGCATGTCGTGTGTTACGCGTTTGTCTGCACTCGCGTCGAATGTGCCCCGTAGGCTGACCTCCGACCACAAGGCATATTTGCACGATCACGAGTCCATACCTGTATACACAATGAGATGCATGGCCAGCGCGTCAGGCTACGTCATCGAGGCCAACTTCAACTCTGACTATGGTGGACAAAAAGTCCAGTCATGCTAGGTTACCTTCGGTAAACTGTGGTGTTGCCTCGTCGCTACGAATCGTTTGGAATGGTACAGTCGCGAAACTTACTGGTACCAAAAATGGTGGTCCATTTTTAAACGACAATTATATCTGATGCATCTGGTAATCTGCGTCGACGACCTCAAGTCGCAGCTCGAGCAACCAAATTTCATCACGGTCCGAGTTGCATACCACGCTCAATGATACATGCTGGAATATGTAACATATTCACAAGAACTAGATTATTCTGCCTAGGAACAAAACACAATGGTCAAGCATTGTTTACGACACACTAGGTCCTATCTACATGCTTAGGAATTCCACCACTTTGGCTAAGATTGGTATTCTTCAATTCGTTTAGTCATCAAATCATTAAGTCTTCAGATTGCACTACTATAATCACTTTCCGTCTTAACATTACTGAAGAGATCATGACCATCAAATACCGTGCTTTGGATCGTACTAACCATGAAATTTGACTTCTGGAAGTTCTGGGTCAAGGTCAAGATGCGAGATACAGACAACTGCCAGCCTGTCGCGTCTTCCACACAACGCTCAGCGAGAAGCCACGCTTTGTGGCTCTATCCTATACATGGGGAGACGCTATCGGTAAGCGTCTTGTACTTGTTGACGGCTCTCCTATCCGTGTCACCACGAATTTATATGATGCAATCATGGCTCTCAGGCATCCTGATCAGAGTCGCATCATCTGGGTTGACGCTTTGTGCATCAACCAGAAAGACGACGCGGAAAAGAGCTGGCAGGTTGGCTTGATGAGAGATATCTATCAACAATCCTCACAAGTGTTGGCTTGGCTGGGACCCGCACAGCACGACAGTGATGCTGTTATGACATTCCTGCAGGATTTCGGACGTAAAGCAGAAGCGTGTGGAATTGAGTCTGTGGAAGGCCACCACCTGGATGTCTGGAGTGAGTTGGCAGACAAAGAGCCGACCATCAAACAAGAGTCCCCGCAGTTCTGTGTCGAGACCGTAGATGGAAGCGTCAAGCTCATTCCTCGTCAAGCGCTGATCGATCTTTTTTGCTCAATCAGTGGCTGGCACTGCAAAGATGACCTGTTCCCGGTTGCTGGCATGCAGCGGTTGTTCACACGACCCTGGTGGGGACGAGTGTGGGTACTCCAAGAGATTGCTCTGCCGGGAAACGCTCTCTTCGTCTGCGGAACTCAGAGCGTCAGTCGTCGTCGTTGTCGTGCGGCTCTGAGTGCTTACATAGGGTTGTGGACGATACTCATGCGCAACACCCTCAGTCGGGCATGGTCGCCTTCACCCTATCACACCGCAATCACCACCACTATGTTCCACCACCAACCTAACATCATGTTGTGTGGCCGGGACTTGTATCAGCGTGACCACTTTCCGTTAGCAGCACTCCTCCGGGCCACATGTGTGGGAAGCATCAATCTGCACCGTCACGGACCTCATCATCTCGAGTCCACAGATCCGAGAGACAAGGTATTTGCTCTCCTAGGTCTAGCATCTGACAGAGCGGACTTAGAACAGCGAGGAATTATTCCCGACTATACCAGGAACTGCGTGGATGTTTACACGGCAACAATGGCGGCTATGCTTGAGCAAGGCCACATGTCGTTGCTCTCGCTGTGCCAAAGCCCTAAGATACAGCAGAATCTTCCATCGTGGGTAGTCGACTGGTCTCGATCAGCCACCGACATGCTGCAGGATGTGCGAAACGATCATGTCACCGTATATCCTACGTTTCACGCGTCGCTCATGACAGCAGCTGGCCCAAATGTTGTGGTTGAAAAGAAGGATGGGCTTGTGGATGGTATATCGCTGTTCTGTCATCTGTACGATGAGGTCGAAGCAGCTGCATCATTCCCGAGCAGAAGGTCAACGAACGAAGTACCCTTTGAGGAGACCTACTCGTAGCCACGGAGATGGCTGATCGGGATACTCTGTCTCACGTATCACCACAAAACTAACGTCAGCTTCCGCCAGCGTCTTACAGCAACGGCGAGGACCTCGATCGGGGATGTGGGCTACGACCAGGATGGTATGCTAAGCAGAGTTAATGACGGTCGGTTTTCTGATGCGGTCACGCTTCTCAGGTGTTCACTGCCACTGATCAAGCAGCGCGAAATCAGGCTCGACGCTGACAAATTCCTGGCTAGCCTAATGACTGAAGAAGATACTGCATGTAGGGCTCTGTTGAACGTCAAGCTGAGCTCAGAGATCATCGGTAAGAGCCCAGGACGCCTTCCCTTCATTACGAGCAAAGGTCATTTGATGCTCAGCTCAGAGCACGTTAGAGGAGGCGACATTGTGGCTCTGGTCAGAGGATGTCAGGTACCACTCGTCTTTCGCCGTCAGGAGGGTGACAGGTATACTCTGATCAGTGAGGCTTATGTCGATGGCACCATGGACGGAGAGGCGGCCACGTCAGCAAACTTCAACCTAGTCCGACTGTCGTAGTCGATCTCAGGCGCTTCTCGCCGTGTTGCAGTTCGTCATCGTGGTAACTGTATCTCCTACTTAGCAATTTAGAAAGAGTGAATATGAACACTTCGTTCTCTTCTTCGTCCTCTATGCTAACCTAGTCATTCCCAGGGCGGCTGAATGGAAATGCGTGAAATTTTTGCAGGACAAGTTTAGTATGCACTCCGAGCCCACGCTCCGAGCATGCCTCAAGCCAATCGTTACTCGAAGCGGTGGTGCAATCGCTATTAGGAATTACAACAGCTACGAGACTGAAGAGCGCGCTGCCGCCTCTGTGAGAATGGCGTCGATCTCAGACCCATCTGAAAATGGCGACCTGCCACGGGGAATTGTGGTGTCTTCTTCTAGCCTCCACCCACCACGTAGCAGGTCATCTATTTTGCTACCTGCCTCCACTAAGCGTCGCGAGTTATCTTGCTCGGTGTCCAGCTCCGCCTGATGTTCCAGTTCAGCTTGCTGCAGCCGAATCTGGGTTATCCTGCGCTGCAGAACTTCTCTCATCGAGTCTTGTTGTTTCATGAGATCGCCATGGATGTTCTGTAGAGCACGGACGATAGACGACAACCCAGCATTGACCTCGATATCCTGATGCAACTCGGCGAATGTGCAGGCAGCAACGAGGTGGTCGAGGATCGTGGGCAGCTCAAGAGCTCGACGATGGACGCCGAGGTGGCGGATGTTGGCCACCTTGGTGAATAGGAGTGTCTCGAGTGCCGAAGCTTGTGGCTCGGACACACTGATGGGGAGGCAGCTAGAATGCTTCTTGAGGAACTTGACCCAACATTGAAGTTCTAGTGAGCGTTTTTCGGTCCATCTGTGCTTCTGCATCTCTTGTGGACACCACTTCATGCCGAAGCGCTGGCACATGTCCTCCAGTAGGTGTTGAACGTGCTGCAACAGATCGTGTTGCGTCGTTAAAGGCAATTGACTCGACAGGCGCGGCGGTCTACGTTAACTCAATATCTTCCACAGCGTCGGTGTGTCAAGGAGAGACTGCACCTTTTTGCACAACCCTGAGCACCGCTGTTGACGGCAGCGACTGATTCTGTTTTGCTGCGCTTGATGTCGTTCGCCGAGGTAGTGCTTGCTTCAGTGCTCACGTACTCCCGTTTCGCATTCTTCTGCCGTGTCATCTTCTTACATGTTGAGCCCAATGAAAAGCCCTGAGAAGCGTCGGAATTTCTCGTTCCTAGAGCAGGAAAGCCGCTCGGTCGACAGAGGCAATCTGGGGAGCGCCTGTAGAGTTGGGCGTCACGAATCGACGAATGTAGGCTGACAGAGTTGGCACGAAACGCGGTCGAACAGGTGCTTCAAACGAGACTGACTGTAACGCTGCGCTTTGACACGGAAAAGCTTTAGCACATTCAATCAGTGTAAGATGAGGAGATAGTCTGATGCATAAATCGTCGTGTCCTAAAGGTGCGACGCGCGATTGGTTTGATCCGACACCACGAGTATAGGGCACTGCCGACATCTGTGTCAAAGTAGACTACCTCTCTGCAATCACAGGTGATGGTCCTCGGCTCACTTTCCCTTCGACTGCAGCTTTCTGGATCAGTTGTGTCTGCATGACGCTCAGTCTGAATTCGAGATCGATCACCGCACAAATTGGTATGCTACCTTCTTACGCCTCTCGACATCAGTATCGATACTAGCGTCATGTCATCTTCGCCTGCATCATCGCGTCATTCACAGCTGCGACATGATGCTGCGGACATGGACATCACATGCTATGTGTGCCTGCAAATGCGACAACGAAAACCTTCGTGGCAACAGGAAGGAAATACACGGAGGTGTAGTCTTTGCAACAACGACTACTGCGACAGACACAGGAGTCCTTCCTTGCCTAACGCATGTGAGCTCAACCACGAAACATACTGCAGCAAGAAGATGCACCAGCGCCGCCACGAGCCGGTGCGCGGAACTAGCACTTTTTCAAAGGAAACGAACAGCAACCACACGACATCAAGGAAAGTTTTTTTGAGCGTGACACCGTTGATCTCGAGGCACAGGCTGACCTCACAATGGCGTCTCGAACAAGCTGTTTGATCCTTGCGCATTCCCCTTGTCCGGTTAGCTTTGCGTCCTCAATCTACGTGCTTGTCCAGAGGACGACCTCGAATTGCTCACGAGCAACGATTGTCGATCTGGAGATCTTCGTGCACCACAGACCCTCGAAGTGGGGAACAAGCTGTGGGTTGTTCCTCTTTCAGTCACCTAGTCTGTGTTGCCCAAGCACGGCTTAATGGTCACAAATATCCTGGGCCGTTTGTCGCTCGAAGCAGCGGTACAAGATCGTGCGACGAATGGTTCTCGACCTTGTTCGTGATACACAAACAATCTGTATATGCCCCACACTTTGTACGCTGGCCATTCGAAGCGAAAACCCAAGTGGGACTGCACATAGTGTGAGTTGCATTTGGTTTTCGAATTGCTTGAATCGATGTACAGATTGCTTTCGTCTCTTCTTCGAGTTCCGAATGAGATGCTACGACTTGGTTGAGCGCTTTGCAGATTACTATCGGGTTCCCAAGCTCTGAGGCGACTTCAGTGTCTGTATCAGTTTTTTGCAGAACAGCTGCGGCTACGAGGGAAAGGCTATGGAAACATTCTTCAACTGCAGCAGAGGTAACGAGAGCAGCGTCGTTGCCGCATCTTTCCGCGTTGTCTTTGCTTTGGCGAAGTGATATGTTCGATGCAGCGCGTTATGCTTGAAGTATGACGCTTCGACTGGCAACGATTCTTTTGACGTGCCAGACCTGGAGCATACTCAATACAGTGTCGGCGTCTAACTTTTGCTCTTCTTGGGCAGACACTGTATTTCATCTGCAGTGTGGCAGACCGCCGACTGGTAAGCCTTTCAAGGTCCATAGTTCGACGAATGCGATGGTGCTAAGAGTGTTGCGGAGCTGCGCAGTGGTCTTCTTCAGAGGATCTGGGGTCGCGTCCGTCCCGGCATACGGTTTCTTGCCGGACCAATAGTCGGAATGCTATGCTTGTCGAGCCCGTGGGCGAACTCGGAAAGCTTCATCTTAGCAAGTTGGAGCGTAAGGAGGTTTGAGATCTGTTGAGTATGAATAACGTGGAAGCACTTGCACCGTAGATTCATCACCCGCAGAAACAACGACAAGAGAAGTTGTTGAGCATTTAAAGGCAAATGCAGGCACCGCACCATGTTCCAGTCGCAGTTCGTACCACCCTTCCCAGCTGCTGCACAAGACACACAGCCTGTTGTTTGCTATTGACCTCCATCCCTGCGCGACACGTCCCACCAACCAGATCAGCTCTACAAGTGCTCGCACTGTTGATCCAGTACCAGTTACGGATTCTACGTGCAACCTCCAGGGCACCTGTACATGAGCGACAACGCTTGGGGCTTTCAGCACTATCTAGCCATCTTGAATTTGGGACAGTGACATCTACGTAAACTATTCAAGTAATCTTCCAGAGATCCGCGGCGTGAGCTGGTTGACCAGCGGAATTCACAAAGCCGCTTCACTCTGCCATGACTCTATAGTAATGTGTAGCATCAGTGTCAACTATCGTCAACGTCCTCGACCACAAATTGATAGACGGACAGAAAAGAATAGAACATACAGAATCCCGAAAATCAGCAGTAATATACTACCTCCAATCGTGTGTCAAATGTTTTGTATGTCTGGTGCACGGCTTACGCATCATGACATCTCCTGCATGTGACCGTTAGATGACACAGAGATCGCTCAACTCTGTTGCAGACACGATTTGCTCAACCATTAAGAGACCATTGGGGCGACTCCGACCATAACATCGCTTGAAAGCGACCCTCCTTCTTGTAACAGCTCAACGAAAAGCGGGTGCTCGATCAGCTCACGGTAATAGCAAAGTGTCAAGTCCAGTACGAGAGCCCGAAGTCTATCGTGCCCATGGTCGAAGTCTGCAGTATGAGCATAAGTGTACTGAATCAATTTCACAATATCAGGTGCGCGTTGCTGGTAAAAGATGTATTGGGACAGGGTCAATCGAAGTTTCTGTAAGGCTAAATCCATGAGCTGTTTGCAGCCATAACGATCTGAGAACTTGTACAAGCGCGCGTGACACAGGAAGATATTGGTATAATCCTCACGTTCGCCATTCTGACCCCGTGGTCTCCATGGTTGATGTTCCACAACGTGTACGCCAGAGCAGAAGCTGTCCCAAAGCTTTTGCCGGTCAGAGTCAACGCGTTGAACGATGGGTCCTGGTGTTCCTTGCACATGTTGATTGTCTTCCCTTGCTGATTTAACCGACGGAGACGGATTCTCTGTGCTCAGATCACGTCCAGAACTCCACTCAAGCACAGAATCTCTCTTCTTTTTCTTTTTCTCTCTCTTGCCTGTGAAAGGCACAGCCCAGTCGTCTTCCGGTGCCATCAATGCTTTAGGGACAAAGGCTTCTTGAGGCTCCGTTGAATCCGTCGAGAGTTGGACGATATCAGGATCTGGCACAGTATAATCGCCACTGTAGATGTACTCAAGGAAACGCATCACAGTGTCGTCGTCGATGTCCCCATTCACATCTTTAATCTCGATTGTTTCCAGCTGTTTTTCCCTCATCTCCCCATTGACATCTCTGTCGAATACTGGAGATGACTGCGCCAGGAGATCGCTGTGCGCATAAAACGATGCCCATAGTGGTCCCACGACAAGGAAGGGCTTCGAAGAGATGAAGCTACGAGCCGTCAAATTAGATCATACCAGGTGTTGAGATACTGCTCACCTCCGGTACGGGATCTGAGACATTTTGTTCTGTGACTTTGAGGGGTGAGCACACAAGGAAAGATCGAGCAAATAGTTCAGGAACACATGTACGCGTCGAGCTGACCTCTGTCATAGCGCAGAAAGCGGCCCCTCTCTACGCGCACGCTGGTTATTTGTAAAGCGGAGTCATGGTTGATGCAACTTCATCTGCAGGGTGATATGTCGCCAATAAGCGCAAACCACATACATACGCGGCTGCGAAGTATTGTGAGATAGGATTAAGTTTAAGGCAAGACTAAGAGGAATTGCAATCGTTCACAGATAAGCAGATATCTACTAACGCAGCTGACACACATTCGAATGTGATAGAGCGCTCTTGCCAAGCAACAGTGTTGCAGGAAAATGCAGTATGCGACACCACCTTCAACCAATCGAATTTCAATCGTCTTTCCAATCTGCAAAACCTGTTTAGTTTTGTGTGGCTCTGATATCGCTGCGGGTGTTTTGAAAGCTGTGAGAACAAAGCTTCGGTCCGATCTAGACCTAGATTTGAAACGAAACTTTGGGTAGGCTCCGTTTGCAGGGACAAATAGGGAGCGGAGCGAGGCGCGTGGGGTGTCGTGCGGCTGCTGAAGCCTGTATCCTTGACCAGTCCTCGCGTTCTTCACGCGATGGCTTGCTTTCGCCTAAGGAATCCGCTACATGTTCCTCAAATCAACCGTCCAGACCTTCCAATCAAGCATGGGTTCGACGCAATGCAAACGGGCCTGGTGTAACTTGCGATCCGTGTAGGCGGCTTTATCGGCCTGGTCTTTGACCCTATCCAAGTATGGGAAAGACTGTTCCTCAAACTTGTATCCTTTGGATGCCTAGCCTTGTGGCCAGTTGCCACCGATAGAACTCTTCCAATCCATTTGAGCTACATGCGCTATCGTTGTGAAATCTCTGGGAGATGTTCACGCAGAAAGCTGTCAAACTCAGAGCGATCCCCGAGATTCATCGCTGACCACAACCAAAATGCCACGTGTCCTCCGCCGTGCTTTTGCGGCTTCAATAAACCAAGTCGCACGACATCTTGAAACACTTCCAGATCGGACTTTTTGTCATAGTCGACGACGACATTTTCTCTCCATTGTGGGACCAATTCTCGGAAAGCGTAGACTTTGTCCCTCAGATGTTTGCAATGGTTCTGGGCATACAGTCCAATCACCTCATCAAACATCGCGACGTCTCCTCGCTCTGACATCTTCATAAGTACCACAGCTCGACTCTCAATCTCCTCGTTGCCACTCTGAAGAAACCTGAACTCTTCACCATTCTCCCATTCTAGTCGCTTTCTCAATCGACGGTGTCCACAGATAGCCTGAATGATTTTCCATGCTCGGGAGTGTTGTTTCAAGTTCGTCCGTCCAGCGATCTGTATTACGCCTGCGTCGAATCCTTGTTCGAAAGAACCCCAGTCAAGGCTGGTGCCATAAACATCGTGGAGGTCTATCGATCGATTGCCGTAACAGACAATCACCGTTTTTGCCAGGATGAGTTCTTGGATGATCCAGGCACGGCGCCAATATGGAATCATCAAGAATGGACGCAGTAGGTTGAACTCTTCGTGTAGATCGTCACCATCCGAGTTGCTGGGTTCCGGCATGAGACCGATTCTAGTCTGATAAATCCTTCTAAACGAATCTCTGTGGAAAGATAGACTTTCAGCAGCGTCCATATGTTCGAGCGAATGCTCATGCTCTCGATAGTCTCGAAATTGCTGTAAGACGTCGAAGATGTCATCGACTTCAGGGTCCGATTCTCCTAACCAGGCGTAGACTTGGTCAGCCTTTCCGTATATTTGTCCCATCAACGACACCTGCTCAGCCTTCTCTTGTAGATCGCACTGATTGATACAAGCCATGTCTAACCAGATGCAATTTACGTGATGATGTTCATAGAGGCTGCCTAGCATTGCTGCGACATGCTTCCGCAGCGAAACTCCCGCTCCGTTGATAGTGACATTGCAGAGATCGTCGGCGTCCCCCCAGCAGTGGGAGATGGCAACATAAGGCGCGCTGTTCTTCCAGTATGTGTTCTCAAGCGTGAAGTCTGATCGAGAATGGATCCTGAGTAAACGAATCGCCCCTCCTTCTAACTTGTGATATATGTGTTGAGGAAACATGCTGGTAGACAAGTCAAGACTACTTTCAATATCGCAGTACACGCATTGTCTCACCTCAGATCATTCACCTCTGTCTTCGGAGTTTGTGTTCTTCGATAGAAGTGTCACAGCCTGACGCTTAACAAACCCACCCCCACTCTGAAGTACGGCCGAGCTGCTACCTACGTTCGGGAGGTCTCTTGGAAATGCCTACCACATGATTGTTGACAGGCAGGCGCATTATGTGATGACAACTAATCGGTAGGTCTAGCCTCATTGAGTTGACCAGAGCTGAACGTCGAAGCTACACGTCCAGCCGCAGGCGAGCAAGCAAATTCGTGAATAGCCTCTGATTCTGATTGGCTATGACTGCTCGCCGGCTTTATCATGTTTGCCAATCAAATTGATTGACTTAAGACAGGCTTAAAATAGCAATAAACATTAGGAGGAATGATGTTTTTGAGATATAGGCTGCTGTGCTTGCCTGATGCTGACAGCGAGACCTTTGCTCTGTCGTTCTTAGGCTTTAACCAATACTTATTCTCATCAAGTCTTCTATATGTTCTCGAATCAAAAGCGCTTCCTCGTGGTGCTGTACATGCTTAAGAGCATCTTTCTCGTTCGAGAAAGATTGGTGACAAGCACTCGGGTACCCATAAACTTCCAATTCGGCTCCGTGACTAGGTGCCGTCTTTAGCTAACGAATCACTGTCTCGTTGAGATGTTGCCTTACTGATAAGAGTTGTAGACACCAGACTTGCGACCGCTTCCCACTCCATATTTTCGATTCCTCGTCGTTGTGCGAGTCGGTGGTATAGCCTCGTCCACGAAATAGTCTGTGCACCCTTGGCCCTGCATCCAAACCTTTGCATCCTCAATCGTCCTAAATGCTTGGTGTAAACTTCCAGGCACTCCAGAAGTGTAGGCACAAGCGGATGCCCTACTGAGACTTAGCAGCAGAGAACGTCAATAGAGTCATCTCACCACTCCGTATAGATGCCAGGGATTGTTCCACGCGCCACAGCCCAGTAAGACTTCTGCTTCCGAGCCATTCGGAGTGCTGCACGATCTGCTTGTAGAGGGCGAGAAATTTCAAGGAATGGATAAGCCAGCTATGAGGACAAATATTCGTGACTTCAGGTGTCAGCAGTTAACCCGTGGGGGACGTTCACAGCGGAATGGCATGACTTATAGTGCCGCTTTTCCACCTCAATTCGGTCGCTGATTGAGCACCGTGAGATCGTGAGGGTCTAGATTCGATACGCCAATTATAGTCTCTCGTTTCACCGTATGACGTGTAGCGGATTCCGAGGACTGAGTGAAGCTGAAGAAGTTCTGGGACCACTGTGCAAAGACGAGTGATCGCGAACGGCATCGCCCTTGGCCAGGCTGGTGTGGAAACACCATCTGTCAGCTCATGACGTGGCTCCAGTCGGCGTTCCATCACACGCTTGCCGCCGTAGTTCATTCATAATCCGACAGGACACGATGCGGACAGTATGTCGAGTGAATGCCTTTCAGGATCCCATTGGTGACTTGAGCGTTTTGGCCAACGCATTAATGGACTAATGCGCTGCGCATGAGGCTCCATGTATATGGAGTTTTGGTACGACGACATGCATGATTGGTCGAGCCATAGAGGTCATCAGCCTCTGTATGCAATGCACTTTGTGTTCCGTCCTAAGCCAGATTAATCCTTACATGGGCAACACATCTCTGCTTGGTCGATCACAGAGGATTGTTAGTTGTGCAGCCACTCTAGTCAAAAACAGAATTAACCCATCGATGCACAAGCTCACGACTCAGCTGCAGCATCTTCGAAACTGTCGTATCCCTTACCCTGCTGAACACTAACGCCAAGAAGGCGTGCACAGAGAGCTTTGAGGGAACGACCAACTGTGTCCACCATGCGTCACGACAACAGCCTGGGAATCAATGTGTTTCATCAACTCCCGGCGCGCGGCATCACGTCCGAACAGACACGTCTTCCCTCGCGCCGCCTTGCGCATCGATGCTGTTGCGACACCAGAATATCTTGTGTTGTAGTGCTGCATTGGCACGCTAGAGCAAACCAAACGATCAACGAGGGTGCAAGGGTGAAGTAGTCGATCATGGTGACTCTGATGAGTTGGGAGTTGCCGGAGGCAGCTGTTCCCGTTTCACAATCAACGGCAACAGCTCTCATTGGACTACTCAATGGCTGTCTGGGCATGGATTTGCAACACCAGTGAGACTTACAAACACCACGACGATGTGCAGCGATAGCTGCTTGTAAATTAGCCTCGTTAACAATACCCATAGCTACGTGGTTGCTACGCGACGACGTGATCAACAAACAGGTTCCTGACATCAAAACTTGGTGATCAACGTTTATTTGGGGTGATGGAGTTAGGGCAAGGCATGGATGTACAGGCAGGGTGTGGACGTCTCAGGCAGCAGCCCGCTCAAGCAAAGATCTGTTTGCCTAGCCGCTGAGGCTTAGCCGCAAATTATGAGGAGGTCGGTCACAGTCATTGCGAGAATGTCTTTGCTTGCTGGACAATAGGAGAGCATATCGCCGTTCAGAAGAAACAAGGCTAAGAGGACCAGACTTAGGCTCAAGTGTCCATCAACCTTGCACGAAGTGTCGATGCGTCTGGTGTAGTCACAGCAATTGGCCACAATTGCCGGTATGTCCGTCCTGTATGTCAAATCTCTCTCGCAGACGTCAGCAAATATCAGAGCCGACATTGGTGTATTTTCGGCGCCGATAACGTCCCAACCTCGAAATTGACGCAAGATGTTGTACCTACGAGCTTTCTTCAGCATTGCACGACATATGAGCCAAATGGAAGACTGCAAAATTCGACTTTGGTGGTGAGCAGCAAGGCAGAGCAAGGTCAAGTTGACTTGGAAATTCTTAGCGCTGATCTGAATGTCGTTGCCGATGTACTGTATCTTTTTTAGAGCCGTAGGTCTCGCATTACTGTCTTCGTATACCAGTAAAAGCATCATTCTGTGTGAGCAATGGTTTTCCTGAAAGATCCAGCACCTTTGCCACCATCGATCGGACAAGATCCGTTGCAAGAGACGTACCAGCAAGTTCAGTCGCCCAAGGTCAACGTTGGGTATGATTCGTACAGGTGCTCGTGCTGTGTCTACCTCTACATACTTGCCCTGAAGAAATTCGTCCAGAAGGTGTAAATCTTGTTTACTACCTATATCTGTCTCAAGCAGGCCTACAGTAAGCCGAGATCTCCGATAGACCACATCCATGCCATTGATGGCTTCGAGGTGCTTGGCTTCGTCACTTTTGTCGAGACATTCCTCGTCAACCCAAAACCCTTCGAGATGATGGTGTAGCATGAATTTGATCGCTCTACTCAGTACGTGATCCCGCACTCTTGCCGGTCTCGACCCGCCCGGACTATTATCACAAACACGACATGTTGTGTGACAGGAGTTCTCATCGTAGTTAATCCGCGGTCGAGTGAATCCACGTTTTTCCTCGTATCATGTTTCGGTGTTCAGGTCCGGTCTTCCGAGCAGCTCTGCACGGAACCAGTCCAGGTACTCCGTCGCTCCCCATTGCATCACACGACTCATGGCAGAAACCAGATTTCTGAGAGACTCCTTGTCGTAGACATCCAACGCGTAATTCTTTGCAGGCAAGGACCAGATGTGCTCGTTCTCCCACTCTGCCACAACAATTGTTACTTCCACCTTGTTTGACAGCCACACCCAAATGGGTTGAGGCGCAAGCAGCGTTGTATACTCTCCTGGATCGCAGTTGAGCCTTGATTGGCGCAAGCGTCTTTGCGTCTCAAAGCCCGCACTGGTCCATAAATTCTTATGTTATCTTAGAACAAAACTTGTCTCAAAAAAACCGCATAACAGAAATGTGAACACAGAGGGAATTTGCTGACGTCTTGGTCACTGAAGCGTTTGATCAGATCTCGACAGCTTTCGAAGTAAACGGAAAACCACATCCTGCGCGCTTCAGCATTGACTGAAACCACAACTCCAGGCCCAGCCTTCTAGAACAGTCACGCGCACTGATTCTAGAGTTCTCGTCACCTCTATTAACAAAGCACAGCCACGGCAGAGGCAGTATGATCACAGACTTCAAATCAAGGACAAACACTGGGGGCAATAAGGTTCAACGACACGGAAGGATTCGGTCCTGGAAACATTGAGCTAGCTAGACAGCTCATTCGTATCCGTGCATAGTGGCCTGCGCGACAAGAACACGCGACAAGCTCTAGCTGATCTGGTCCAGATGTGCTCAGATCATAGTCACGACTCGATGGACGCTAGCAACTTCATACATTCTCAGGGTAAGACTGTACCAGCAAGGTTAGTCGCCACTGGATTTGTATCGTACTATGAGAGCTAAGGACACTCGTTACTAGCCATCGAGGAGCAAACCGGAATGTCAGAGGGAAACCTTCATCGGAATGTGCCGAGAACCCGAGGACGGCAACCATCAAAACTGGTGGTCGTGGTTCGGCCGCACGGATTAGTGTGCAGGCTCGAGCAGAACTCACAGCCTGCAAACGCCGTGGCTCTAGATATGTGGTACAACCTCGCAAAGATGTGGTTCGGTGAAGGCTCACTTCCAGCTCGATAATAGAAACTCATCAGCTCGCCTCATTCCATCTGGGTCAGCACTCAGCAGTCAATCACACTACTACTGAATATGAGAACGACTTTCGTTATTGCTTTGCTGGCAAAGTATCTCGTCGTCTCAGTTTTGGCAAACTCCACGGCAGTGTCCTTGTTCAGTCAAAACGGTCTTCATGTCTCGGATGTAGGCGAGGTCATCACTCCTTCTGGCTGGTTCGAGATCACAACTACAGGCATTCTTGTCAGATCGCCAGGTTTACTGATTACCACAATTAGCAACACAAACAACACACATGCCAGCGTCAAGCTGTGGGGACCGCCCAACAACCTTCCAGGCGCACAAACTGATGTTCCTGTAATCAAACGTCGCTGGTCCGAGCAAGGCCCTTTTGCATGGCCAGCAGTTCTGTACGATGCGTTCGATGTGTTATACCGTACTCGTTTGCAACAAGATACAACGTTGTCGCCATCAAGCCTGGTTGCGCTGAAGGCAAGCTGGTTGTTTTATGCTTTGTACGGACAGAGTACACTCGAGCAGTGCGCTGATGGTAAGGATATCGTGGATCAGCTCTTGCTTGTCCAGCACAATACTCAAAATGGGTCCGTCGTACAAGCTGTAACCCGTAACAACCCTTCCAACAACAGTCTTGAATACGTATATCAAGACATGAACACAGTGAGGATTAGTGAGGTTACAGGCTCAGATTGGTGGGCAGATTGCGTATTCGTCTTTCATTAAACAAGTAGTAGATAGACACACAAAGTAGGTTTTTTTGTTTACCTTGGCTTCCCAGCAAGAAGGGCTGGGTCAAAGCGTGATGTGGTTAGGCCACAGACTGCATAGAATTGGGCCATAGTTAGAGAGGACCGAGCCACAGTCCTCAGGATTGCGCCATACATTTCCAGGCCTGGTCCACATAAACACGGGATTGATCCAGCCATTGTTGGCTCGGTCCAATCCCCGGGTTCTGAGATGTATTCTTTGATGCTTTCGGGCATAGCCTACAACGATGGCGTCCACTGATATCATCTGTTTTAACGTACATGCTTCACAGCCCCGTGCTTCACAGAGTTTCTTGCTAGCCCTGCAAATTTCCTCGTCTGATATGCTTTCAACGACTTCTTACATGACCATACTTCGAGAGAATTCAAGAATCCAGTGTTCTGCTCCCTTGCATTCTCGACCATTTGTCCACCTGTTGCCGTATTCAGCCAGCAGGTAGGTTCGTCTCGACCTAGCATATGATTGAAATGTTCACTGGGAAAATATTGAACATGGTCCATGCTTGTATCCGTGGGAAGGGGCCGAAGTGATCGGATCACGAAAATTTCTGTTTTTGGGAGGATTACCATTTCTATGATGGACGTGTCGATTCACAGGACGTGCTTGTCTTCTGGCCGGATTATTGAAGCTGGGTCGCGCTCTGTCGTCACCCATACTCATCACCATGTTCATTCGATACAAGCGAGCCGGCCTTGGGCAAGCCTCGCTCAGGTAGAGGATCCGCTCGCCCCGATCTCCAACCGATCAGCAGTATAGTCATCAGCCTTGCAACAAAGCAAGAACGGTCACATCCCTATCGTGGAAGAGTTTCCCCAATCGTGATGGACTTTGCAGGGCTCGTCGTCAAGCCAGGTATGGTGCTACTAACTTCGTTGCAGGTCAGTGATCATGCCTTTTCCATACATGCCATTCCCATGTGCACAGTGATCTGATGCATGAAAGCACGAGCTTGTCAGTCGTGGCTGGGACCAACATGCCCCTGTTCGTCCAATCGCGCTTGCCGTGATCAGTCGCTATCAGGAACTCAATCTCTGTGTCAGTGCACGAGATTGAGCGCTAATGCACAACAGAGCTTCCTGACTGCGGTCCCATTCGTGCTCTCTGACCTATCGTTCTTCGTGGCAGACGGAGCTGGCCATGTCGCCTGCTACCTTGGCTCCCGTGAAAGGTATATAGAGGAGCCAGATCGTCCTTCTCTCAGTTCTCGATCTTCTCTTCCTTCTCACATTCACAAAGTACCATGATCAGACAACTCCGGCTCTCCGACGGCACACGGCGGCGACTGCTGAAGCAACGGCATAGTCAGCTCGTGCAGCGCAAAGAACTTCGTCTCCGTCAATACGTCGACGAGCTCAAGATGCGCGATGCTGCCCGCGAATCATTATTGATATCCATAAAGAATCGTCTGGTGGAGCACTGTCACCGGCTTGTTGAGCCCGGTGCAGAAGACATTGCTGTTTCCAGCAGCGACGACAGTATCACTGATGTTGTGGATGAGTTCGATCGGCGGCTTCGAGATCGACTTTCAAGAGTCGAGTTGTGTTTAACCACGAAGTCACGCTTGGTTCGGCTCTGCCGCCAGTACGATCGCTCTGCAATGGAAAGTGCAGCGTGCATTACCGACGACGATGCTGTCGACGACATTGTGGCTGAGCTCGAAAGATGCATAGGTCGGAAATTTGAGGCGCAGAAACAACGACATCGCGAACAGATCGAGCAATCGAAACGACGACATGACATCGCCATCGATGATCACAAGCGTTTTCTGCAAGCATCCTTGCAATCCTTTGAACAGCAGAAGCAGCGCCACGGCACCCAGGTCAGTAAATGGAAGGTAAAATGTGACGCCATCGAACAACAAGTAGCGGAGTACGAGGATGTCTTGGCTGAGACACAAGAATTTGCGAGGCAGTATGATCAGCTTGCTCATTCGTTAGAGTCGACCCAGAAGACTCTCGACGAGGTGAAAGCACGGAGTGAGCGACGAGAAACCTCACTGCGTGATGCTCAGCAAGAGGTGGCTTCAGCTCGAGATAGAATCCATGATGTGGAACAGCAGATGCTCGGCACTCAGAAATTGCTCGAGCACGAGAGAACCAAATCCAAAACCATCGAGGACTCTCTGACCACACTGCAACTTCGAATGATTGAAGCCCAAGACAATTTCGCTACGCTGCGAAAACAAAAAGACGACAACTTGGAGCAGATCAGAGCTAAGGTTATAAACGCAGCCCTGCAAATTGTCTCACTCACACGTCGGGGCGACGTGTGCGTCCAGCCAGTTGCTGAGGGTTTCCATTGCGCACACGGCCGACAAGAGCTTAGCGCGATCACTCACTGTGGCTGGATCTTGTGCAATGAGTGTTGGATGGACCGTATCGGTGGAGGTACTCGATGTATATGGTGTCATAAGACTGAGTGTGGAACGACGGGGTTGCCCCTGATCGCTGTACAAAGCGACATGGATAGCTGGAATCAGGAAGCTTGTGCTGTGGCAGCACGATTGGAGTCGGTATGTTGAATATGTACACCTGTCGAGATTGCAGACTTTCCTTGGCGTGCAGCACACACCGCCTACGTCCTGAACATAAGGTCATGTGACTGTGAGTGTTGGTATGTCCAAGTACATCGCTTCCACTAGCGTCATCGATCTCCTTCATACGACACGCTCTACATGGTCCAAATCACGTCTGTACAATGAAGATATGCAGGCGCGTCAAGAGCTCCCACTGACCTCGCTAGTCGCAACATCGTTTCGTGGAAGCATGTCTTCACGACATTTGATTCGGCTCATTGTGCTAAGGGGATACTTGCTATCGACAGTATTGAATGTATGTGAGGGGGGGGGGGGGGGGGGGGGGGGG